>NC_064860.1:94555814-94770814 GCF_024139225.1 Suncus etruscus | reverse complement strand
CCACATAGGGTCCCTTGAGCAGTCCCGGGAGTAATCCCTGAGCACAGGGCCAAGAATAAGCCTTGAACTCCTTGGGGTGTGGCCCCTGAACACAAACAAGCAAGGTATCTTTCAGGCTTTCTTGTTCCATTTCTGGATCCTCCTACAAACATGCACTTCAGAGCAGGTGAGGTTCCTGTTCTTGTTTTGACAGCAGCATGCCCAGTGACAGGCTTAGTCCTAAAAGATACAGTGATAGAGATGAGGGCCAGGAGGACCCATTCGGTTGGAAGCTTGCCACAGAAAGTAGACAGATTTGCAGTTAGGACAAAAAATGGAGCATATGACAATGAGAATGATCACTTAGGGAATGATCGCTTTGGACAAGGATTGGATACTGAAAGGGAGAAAGTGATAGGCATTGTGCCCTTCAGGAACAATATCCCAAACCACAATGTCTAAAAGGAAAGGGGGGCCATGGAGAGAGAGAGAGAGAGAAGAAAATTGTCTTCCCAGAGGAGGCAGGGGAGGAGGCAGGGGAGGAGGCAGGCTGGAGGGAGGGAAGGACATGAGGCCATTGGTGGTGGGAAATGTGCCCTGGTGAAGGGTGTTGGCCACTGTAGGACTGAAACTCAATCATGAACAACTTGGTAACTGTGAAAAAAACTGCATTATGAACAACCTTGTAATCAATATGTTATAAAAAGTAATTTTAAAAAATAAAATAAAATGTACTGAGTCCCTGGCCATGTAGCCACGCTGAATTCCTTTCGTGCAGTCCTCCTCAAAGAAGAGCTTGCTCTCTTGAAAGTGCTTGTTTAAGTCAGATTTACCCAGAAACAGCTCCTTTCCCTCATGGCACCTGCTTCCAGTCTAAATCACATCTGCAAATCCTTCGACAGATGCATCTAGTTTTGGCTTTGAGTGGTAAGCAAGAGCAAGAGTTAGTCTGAATTGGAGGAGAGATCTTGGTGACCAACTAGAATTCTGCCAACCTCCAAGCAAAGATTCTTGGTGTCAGCAGTGAACAGTTCCCAACATTCTCCAAACCAAACCCATCCTCTATAGAAGGTCTCAGCTGTGGTCTCTGCTGTCTACGAAGAGGCCTTTCCAAAAACACATTTAGGAATTTATTCTACTGCACCCCATGCCATGATTGCCAATTTCAGTTGGCTTGGGGATGAAGGGCAGCGTGAGGTAGCATTCACTGGGTAGATGTAATGCATGCATTATAGCATGAGTTGTGTCCTGGAAGTGTGGCAGAGGAAGTAAGCCTAAGCTATCCTGGCTTTCTAGCTGGGTGTTGAGTAAGGAGGAGACTGGTTGACCAGGAAGCCCATTTAAAGGTTAGATGGGCTTCTTATGAGGTATCTTGAGAGTTGGATTGTGTTCAGCTGACTTTACTATTTGCAGAACTCAGCAAGCTTCTAAATAAATCATCATAGTCCCACATAGCTATTTGCTTGGAATCTCAAGTCACAGTTTAAGGAGAGGGGTAGAATAGAAGCATATTTATAAGAAATCCTTATTAGCTCTGTTCTCTAAAGAAGGTAATTCTTTTTTTTTTAAAAAAAAGAGCCATAAATGCAGCAATAGTCACAATGGGATATGACATTATAACTTCATGCCCAGGAATAATTCAATTATCCTCCAAGGTTACTTAGCTTGCAACTAGCATTTTGCAGTGTTTTCCTCCCTTGAGCTATGTCGATTCAAATCTGAAGGCCAGATTGTTCTCACTATGCAGGTTGAGAGTAGAAAGGAGTGAGCCAAGAGGCCACCCAGTCTCTAAAATAAAACTACCTAGCACTCTCCTCCTATTGAACATATTTTCAGACTTAAGTTGCTGCTTTATTTTTTCCTTTGACTTGACACTTTAAGAAATCCTGTCATCTCTTCCCTTTCTCTTTGATTTTCCTTTTCTCCAACTTGTGTTTTACTGTTAAAATGTCATACATATTAAGTCTATGAACTTCTAGTCCACTCTGGCAAAGAGACAGACAATATACACCCACTTGCATTCTGAAACTTGGAATTCTATTAAGTTAAAAGGAAAATAGTAGTGTTTAAATTCACAGACCCAGGAGCTAAGGTAGAATGAGAGGTAGCCCCAGAACGTAAGCTGTGATCAGTTTGGAGTTGGAGAAAAGCACAATTGCATGGATATGCACACAAACACACACACATGAGTGTGGAAGAACACATATACACACAAACCACAGGGACCAGCAACACATTTCTGTCCCGTCTCTGTACAAAAGATTACCCTGCCTGTAGAATTAAATTTCAGTGATCTGGATCTGTAGAAATAGTACACAGGATTAGAAACCTGCCATAGGGTGGGCCCCCCTCAGTTTAAGCCCTAGCATCCTTTAAAGTCCCACAGGCACCACCAGGAGTGATCCCTAAGTATAGAGCCCCAAAACAAACAAAAGTTAGCAGAGAAGAGGGATGAACAGCATAGTATTTGCCGATTTCTTTAGTCAACTTGACAAAAGACTCAATAATTCAGTGGACTCAGACCATCCAGAGTCTACAGAGCTCCTGTGAAAGTCAAACCAGAAGCTCTTATATCTGAGGAAGAAGCATCTTACCCACAGCTCTTCAGATGCCCTTTGATAAACTTCAAAAGACTATTTCCAAGCACTCAGTTCTGTCAAAAATTGTTGGCAGTGAAGAAGGACATGTTTGCTTCAGACCCTTAAGTTGTAAGAAGAGTTCTGGAAACCAAAGGTGGTGAAAAGAAGGTTCTCATGGTTTCATCAACATCGAATCAGTGTTTGCTTTCCAACTATGATTGGGTTGTTGGCCACTATGGTGGGACTCACTGCCACAAAGAATAACACCTACAGACACGTATGCCTTTTGAATATTTTATGTGTATTTTCTTGACAGCTATAACTCTTACTAAATATCCTCTTATACAGTGATGATTTTCCCCACTTTTTGTCTGTTCTTCTCTTTGTGAGCTGTTCAATAAGGAATTCTGATAAAAGAGTACCTCAGTTTAATGCTTATGTTTGAACCAAGTCACGGGGATTGTTGGACTTGTTCTTGTGGCCCCCATATGTGCCAATAACACCACATGGCATTGTTCCTTGTTTGTATAGGTACATTAAAATTGGAAAATACTATACATACAAGTAAGTTCTTATCTAATAGAGATAGGAACACACAAATCTTGTAGTGCAATGAGACCTTACACCCTGAACATTGACATAATGACCTGACACAGTCCTCAGAAGAATGGGCATTCTCCATTCACCCCTGAACCTGGGAAGCCATCTACAAAACAACCAAGGTTGTCTATAACATCACCTGGAAGCAATCCTCTACCAGTGAAGACCCTGCCACTGCTCTGACATCGACCTACCCAAAAGAAACTTAACACTGACAAGACTTAACAACAACAATGAACTACTTGCAGGACAGAACTCTCTGCATTGCCCTTTAATTGTGAGGTGAATCTAGAGGACGCTCCACATCATCCTGACTTCAATGTAGGATATGCAGATTCCAGGATCTTTAATACAGAAACCTGACACCAACAACATCGACTGTGTGAAAAATAAAAGTGTATTGGCACTACAGACAATGGCTTGTATTGAACAACCTAGTATTCCTGGAGCCTAGAGTTGGTCTTATGCCAGAAAACTTCAGGGTTAGGGTCTCCTTGTATTTAAGCCAAGGCTTTTCCTTCCCATGTCCCCCATATTTTGGTGGGCCTATGCAAACAATAATTGCCACTCTAACACCATTTTTACTGTGTTCCTTTGATTCTAATCCTTAAAAAAAAAAAAAACCACCTAAACTAATATGCATGTGCATGGAACTGTAAAAAAAAGACTATGCCTTCAATGTTTAAGAAGTTACATAAATTTTATGGCTTTAGATTGCTTTGTGTACTGCTAAGAAATGTTATAATGTACTACAATCTGGGGACTTGAGAGACAAAGTAATTGTGCATGGGTTCTGTTTTATTTCTCTTAATGTTCTTTGGCTTAAAGTTCAAATTAAGGTATCAGCAAAGGGATAAAGGGATTTCTTCTGAGAATTCTGTTTATGGGTGATTGTCCTTCCACTGTAACTTTACCTTGTCCCCTTTCTTTGCATCTTTGTTCTCATGATTAAAAATAAAAAATTAAAAAAAAAAAAAAGAATAGCACCTACAGTAGGGCTTGACTGGACCCCAGGTAAAAAGTTGTTTCCATCTGGTGCAAAGTGGTTTCCATCTGAACCATGCCAGAACACTTTGGAATATGACTTCTAAACCTACTAGGACATGACCCACATGGAGAGACCACTAGTGTTTCCAAGTAGACAGATCAGATTTTCAGCATCTTCCCTGTATTATTAGAACCCTGTTTGGGTTCTAGTTTGGTCTTTCCAAAATCTTTGATTTCATGGATTAAACCAGCCAATGTGTTTTTCTACTTTAGACAGACCTGGGAAAGTTATTGGCTGGTAGCTGCTGTAAGGGAGAAGGAGGTAAATTGAGGACTTAGACAATAGGCAGATATTCTGGCTTTTCTTCTCTGGGCATTCACTTTGAAGGTGAAAGAGAAATTTGGTTCTTTGAGGGTGGCAAAAAACATGCTGGATGTTGAGGAGAAAGGGAAAGGAGAGCAGAAGGTGAGTAATTAGTTTGTCTTTATCTCATCCTCACCTCACAGGCTTTTTAATAAAGGTGCCTGAATGCATAAACATTTACAAATTGGGGTTAATTAAATGACTTCAAATCTTGATGCATCTGCCCGGGGCTCTCTTAGCAGGTATCCAAAGAGGTGGTTTAGGGGGTGGATTCAGTGTGTGATTGGCATACAGGAGGCACTGCTCTGATTGGCCTTAGTCCAAGCAACTCTATTGATTGACAGCCAGGCCCGATTTGGGAAAAGTCTTTAAGCTCAGTTATCTCTCAGTTTTCTCATCTGTAAACTAAATCTGATAAAAGTTCATGAGGACGTGCTGAGTGGATTTTTATACAAAGCACTTGTCTAAGTCTAGACCATAAGTATTGCTTATGAGCCAAGAGTACACCGTAGGCATCACTGTCACTTTTGGCATTAGATGTTAATAAGAAATGACTGAAAATCATGCCCAGTTGTGATACTGATGTTTTCTGGGATGAGTATGGGGAATAACCATTGGACTCATTTCAGGGTTGAGGGTCTAAGGAACAGCTTGATTTGATCAGAGCTTATAAAGATGGTTGGGTTCAAAGAAGCAAATTTACCTAAACAAAATTCACATTAGACTGATATGGAAACTCAAAAGGCCAAGTTGAGAAATATTATCCCCAAGAGGAGGAACTACTGTGAGAGCCAAGTGATAACCAATGAGAAGGTTGTTCATAGATCCGAAGTCTGGGACACGGGAACTGGATAGACTAAAGCAAATTAATGAATACTACTGGGTTTGATGATATGTTGTTTACACTGTGCTTTCCTCAGGCGACCTGAAACCTTCCTGTTGAGGATCAGGGTGCCTGATCAGACAGCAGGAAGATTTGCCATTTGGACATCACAGGTGCAAACTTCAAGTGATCCTTTTGCTTAAGTTCATCCAAAAAATGTTAGATAGAGCGTCTAAAATATCCAGCGGGACTTGGCTTGATTTCTCAGCCTACATTCTACTGCTCCTTGCTTTTTTCTTGATAACTTCCATGGATATTAGTTCACCTGGTGATGAATCAACCAGCTTAGCTCTCCAAGGACAGCCTCCTGTTGATCTTGCCTGAACTATTGATCCAAGTCATTGATCATGCTGTACCATGTTTATATTGATATGCGTGTGAAAATTCATCTATTTAAAAACTCCCTTCCACACCTGAAAAGGTGAATGATACAATTGCAGGGAATTTGTCTATTAGTTAAAACTCTACACTGGGAGCTAGAGTAATAGTGCAGCACCTAGGTAGGTCATTTGCCTTGCACACAGCCAATCTGGGTTTGAGCCTTGGCATCCTAAATGATCTTCCAATCCCACCAGGAGTAATCCCTGAGTATAGAGCCAGGAGTGAGCTCTGGCTTACTTTTGAGGGAGGCACACCACCTTTTGTGTGCCTTGCCAAAAAGCAAAATAAAATAAAAAT
The DNA here is from genome assembly GCF_024139225.1 of Suncus etruscus. Classification (NCBI taxonomy): domain Eukaryota; kingdom Metazoa; phylum Chordata; class Mammalia; order Eulipotyphla; family Soricidae; genus Suncus; species Suncus etruscus. Next base: position 94,764,744 of record NC_064860.1, on the reverse strand, counting down.
CTGCACTTAACATTTTTTTTTCAGTTTGGGAGCCACCACCAGTGCTGTTCAGGGATCACTCCTAGCTCTTCACTCAGAAATTACTCTTGGTGGGGCTCAACAACAGGGGATGCCAGGGATAGAACCCAAGTTGGTTGCTTGCAAGGCAAGTAGTGTCTTACTTTCCAGCCCCTGCATTTAATTTAAGAAAAAAAATCAAATCCATATGCTTTTGATTTATTTATTCTAAACCCATCAAAACATTTTAACACCTGCCTAATGCCCCAAGAATCATTTTGATGTTTCTTAATAGGTTTTTTTTTAAGTCCCTTGCCTTAAAAATAAAAGAAACAGGTGGCTCTGCTTTGTGAAAAGGAAATAAATTCAAACACCCAACTTCTGTTGCTGTGGGCAAATTTCTTGCTGTAGAGTAACCTCTTTCCATCACTGTTTGTCTCCAGCCCCTCCACCCCCAATCCCCGTCTGTCTACTAGTGTATTTGTCCATTGACAGAAGAACATTATTCTCTGAACAACTTCTTCCTGGTTTGAGGAGGAAACCATGAGTCATGGGAGAAATTAGCCCAGAGAATAGATTCTTCTGGTATAACAAAAAGGGTCTCAAGGGTATGCTGACACCTAGATTTTCATTCTGTTCCCAAGGGGAGAATTGGTTTTGTGCTTATGATGGACTTTTTCTGTCCCTCCATCTAAATATTCAGTTACAAAAGTGAAGAAGTGACCACACTCTATATCAGCATTGTATTTAACACCTCCATTCTCACTATCCAGAACACTTGACCTCCATGGTTGGAGTTCTGACATGAGAACTATAACAAAAGTTCTATATATAGCAAAGTAATGCTCCTGCTTACAGATATAGAAAGTCAAAGAAAGAGAATTTTTAAAAGGTATCTAGATAATTTTTAAAAGGTAAATGTAGATTCAAGTTCAATTTTAGAATATGACGGGAATTTCAAATGACCAAAAAGCAGTAAATTTAGCTTTTGGAGATGGGGAGGGATGAAACAGGAAGTTATTTGTATTTCCATCAGGATACAGCTATCATTTCCAGTTATACTTATATTAGAAAATATTTTCTCCCAATTGCTTTGTGTTTTTGTTGTTGGGGGGGGTTTGTTTGTTTTGTTTTGTTTTGTTTTTATCTAGACATTTGGAGAAGCTGAGGAATTGTACTTGTCTCTGGGAGTTTCTCTGTAATAATGTTCTTGACTATTAATTCTTTCTGGGGATTTTCTTCCTAGGTTTCTGGAACTTCAATGATTCTTATGTGTTTCTGTTGAATTTATCAAACATTTCTATTTTCATCTGTTCAGAATCTTTGAGTATTTTTTCCATTGTCTGATCATTTGCTTTGAGGTTCTTTTCCAATCTCTTCTGCTGTATGGACTTATTATCCCTCTCATCTTCCAGCTCACTAATTCTGTCTTCAGCTGCTGTTACTCTATTGGAGAGGCTTTCCGTAGAGTTTTTCATTACTTCTACTGCATTTTTCAGTACCATTATTTCAGTTTAGAGTTTTTTTGTTTTGTTTTGGTTTGGTTTGGTTTGGTTTTTGGTCTTTGGGTCACACCCGGCAGCTCTCCGGGGTTACTCCTGGCTCTACATTCAGAAATCGCCTCTGGCAGGCTCAGAGGACCAGATGGGATGCTGGGGTTCGAACCACCGTCCTTCTGCAGGCAAGGCAAACACCTTATCTCCATGCTATCTCTCAGGCCTAGTTTAGAGTTTTCTGATTTTTATATTTGTTGTCTGTTCAGACCAATCTATGCTTTGTTTGAGTTCTACAAACATTCTCGATATTTTTATTCTTTTTTTTTTTTTTTTTGGTTTTTGGGCCACACCCGGCATTGCTCAGGGGTTACTCCTGGCTGTCTGCTCAGAAATAGCTCCTGGCAGGCACGGGGGACCATATGGGACACCGGGATTTGAACCAACCACCTTTGGTCCTGGATCGGCTGCTTGCAAGGCAAACGCCGCTGTGCTATCTCTCCGGGCCAGATATTTTTATTCTAAACTCCTTATCTGAGAGGTTAATTAGGTGGTTGGCATTTTGGGGGTGATCAGAGCTACCATCTTCATTCTCTCTGCATGCTGTTGTCCTGTGTTGTTTCCCCACTGCCTCACTTGCAGTGTGATTCTTACTCCGTGTTGTGATGGGATCTGTGTTCTATAAGAAGTGCGTGGTTAGCCCAAAGCCAGCAGAAATTAGCCCCCATCCTTGTAGGTGGAGGCACTCCAATCTGAGGTTAGGCATTTGAGAGCTGATTTTGCTGTGTTCTTCTTTGATTGTCACATGGGATCAGGAAGTGGGAATTGAACTTGTGTTGGCAGCATGCAAGGCAAGAACTCTACTCTACAGAGAATCTCCCCTGCCCCAGCCTCTCCTAAGGTTTCTTTCATTGGAAAGATTCTCTTTTTGTTTTTGTTTTTGTTTTTGTTTTTGTGCCACACCTGATGACACTCAGGGTTTACTTCTGGCTATGCACTCAAAAATCGCTCCTGGCTTGGGGGAACTGAATGGGACTCCGGATGATCGAACCGAGGTCTGTCCTAGTCCAGCGTGGGCAAGGTGGGTCACCACTCCAGCCCCTCATTTGGCAGCTAATCCACAAAGATGGAGTGAGATAAGACGACTGGAGAACGGATAGGAAGTTTCTACTTATTTCTTTCTTTTTGATCAGTTTATGTGTATCTCTCTGTAAGAGGACAAGATGTCTTTACACATCAACTTATTTAACTTGTCAAGAAGACATTGTGTCCTTACTCAGACAACCATATTTATACAGCGGTTTCTATGAGTTTCTATGATGCCTTCCATTTAAAAATATTGTATATTCCCCTCCTGATACTGAGGTTCCACTGATAGTTGCTGGACCACTAATGACTCAAGAGTTTTGTGTGTATGTGTGTGTGAGAGAGGCAGAGAGAGAGAGAGAGAGAGAGAGAGAGAGAGTTTAGAATTTATTGATAGTTTTCTATTAAAGAAAGATATTTGTGAGATTCTGGCATGATTCAATCAAACAATAAAAGTCAGAAATGTAGAACAAGGAGGATTCTCTAAAAGATGTCTGTTCATGTTGTCAAAACCTCGAGTCCCTCACCAATCTAGCTTTGCTTTGCTTTGTTTCCTTAAGCTCAAAGAATACTTGCTGTTTGTCAGGTAGGGAACAAGGTATATAGTTGTGCCAAATTTGGAGCAATGGTTACATAGTGAATGAAAAGTAAAATTTGGAAAAATAGGAATAAGTTCTTTGCAGGACAATGAAATCCAAGATGGTGGTGATAATGGTCCATCTTCCAAGATTTGGTATTGGTGTCTCTTTGTGAGTAACAAGGATTTCCTCCAATCACAGAAACATGTTAAAAGGATCATCCAGGCCACATGTATGGTCAGTGGAGAGACAGAAGAAGTCATGATTAATGAGGATCTTACCAGATCACCCTTTGAGTTTGCTGAGAGGACCCTCTTCAAGAACCTCCCCAAAATTTACAAACATCCAATCCAATATCAACTTTAAATGTAAAAAGAAAAAATGACCCAAAAACATTCAGGCATTCACTACTTTGTGTACACATTCTCTCAAATGATTTATAACTCACTTTATAAAGTTCTTCCTAAGAACTTCTTTGAAAACAAAACGCAAACATGTTGAATTGCTGCCACTTTAAATGCACTCTATGGGCTATCACAGGATTATTCCAAGAGAGATCTAAAACCCAGACACAGTTTACAATCCCTAGAGACAGAATTTTTTTTTCAATCTCAGGAAGCAATTCTAGGGGTTGATCTGGTTGCTTGCCAGCTAGGTGCTTGGGTTGGAGCCCAAGAGATAAATCCTAGGTTTCAAGTCCAACAGAAGCATAAAAATAGACTTGTTCTGCTCCTGGAATCTCTGTTTAATGATGACTGTTGCTGGCATTATTGCTTTCAGATCTTTCAGGTATCTGACCAGCTGTATAATGCCAGAAACCTATTGCTATTTTAGCGAACAGAAGCAAAACAAAAATCTTCCATCCATTGTGTGGTCTTCAAACTAGTGAACGACACATGAGCAGTCACAGAACAGCTGATGATGTCTCTAGACGATATGCCTGCCTCCATGCTTCCAAGGCATAAACTGTTATGAGACAAGAGGCCACTTTGGAGAACTGTGTCTCATTTTTTAAATTTTCCTCATCTTCCCGGCAACCTTTGCTCTTCTCTATCTTAACTTCCTTGACCTGTGCTAAGCTGTGCTTTGCAACTCCTGCTCTGCAATCTGACCAGAAAAATACAGTCCCTGGTTTCAAGTGTCATGCCTAAGAGTCTAGACTTGACTGAAGTCTAGAAGTAGTCATAGGATACATTATAATCATCTGGTCAATGAACAAGCTTTTGGGAGAAGGTTTCCAGATTCACCGCCAAAGGATCCTCAATGGATCTTGGCTTCCTCAATGAATGACACCATAGATTTTAAAGCTTCTAGAAAGATAAGGATGTCTTGGGCTTACAGGTAGGAAGGCTCTGTAGGGGCCAGGTAGGAGAAGAGAGACTTGACTTACTTCTGTCAAATCACCACAAGTTATCAACCACCTTCCTCATATGTAAAAATTGTTGCAGCTCTTGTCTGTGTTTGAATTGAGCAGAGTGAGCTAGTCCCAAATTATATAAACATGTGAAGGCCTGAGGCAAATGTTCCTATCAGAATCCAGCTTTGCTGGAATGAAGCATTATTCAAACTGACAGTAGAGCAGAACGTTTACATATTCAGAACACCAACCCCACATATTAAGAACACCAGCCCCACTCCCTGACCTAACAACTTTCTCCACTCCAGCCTGTTCAAGCAACATTAGGGACGTCTATGAATTAATCGTCAGCATTTGATGTTTTGCATAGAGAGGAAATAGGAAAGAGGCTGAGATGAAAGGGGTTTCTCAGGCCAGAGAGATAGCATAGCAGGTAAGGCACTTGCCACAACTGTACACAGCCAACCCAGGTTTGATCCCCAGCATCTAATAGGGTCCCCTAAGCACTGCCAGGAGTAATTGTTGAATGTAGAGCCTGAATACTGTCAGGTGTGGCCAAAAAAAATTTTTAAGAAAGTTTTCTGGGCCATGGATCAAGCTTAGGGGCAGAAAATTTGCCATGCATGTATGAGGCACTGGGTTTGAGTTTTGGCACCAAAATAAATAAATAGAAACAGAAGGGGAAGCAGGTCTTTCATAGATAGTAGCTTGGAGTCCATGGGAAGGCTTTGGCAATCTCCAATCATTCATGGCTTCTCACTGTTAGAGACTCTTAATCCTTGAGGTCCCCAGAACATGGCACTTACTATTGACTCACTGGTCCTACAGATGACTGGCTCATTGGACAGTTCCACAGTATCCCCCAAACAATTCAGTACCTAGAATTTAGCTATGGGGTCTTCTATTCACCATCCCTACTCTAGGGCCACTGTGATGTTCTTGTTCAGAGTAGCGGGAAAGTTCACCCCCTCATTCTTTATATGTATGTATATTATATATGATTATTTTAGCATCCTGGTTATAACTTAGGTTGAGTCCCATTTATAGAATGTACACCACCCTTCACCAGAGCACATTTCCCTTCACCAATGTCCTCATTTTCTCTCCTGCTCTCCCCACCCTCCTGTCTTGGGGACAGACATTTGCCTTTTTTTCTTTCTCTCCTCTCTCTCTTCTTTTTTGATACTGTGGCTTGCATTATTGCTAATAATAATATCATTTTATCCCCTTCCAGCACCCTGTTCTTGTCCAGAGCAATCAATACCAACTATTATTGTCAGTGGACCATTCATTCTTCTCACTGCTTTTGTGGCAAGCTTCCTACCAAGGCCTGGTCCTCTTGATCCTCATCTCTATTAACACTAGATATTAGTACCTTGCTATCTTTTATTTTTCTTATATCCCACAAATGAGTGTGATCATTCTATGTTTATCCCTCTCCCTCTGACTTACTTCGCTAAGCATGATAATCTTCATATCCATACATGTATAAGCAAATTTCATGACTTCGTTTTTCCTAACAGTTGCATAGTATTCCATTATATAGATGTACCACAGTTTCTTAATTTGTTCTTTATCTGTTTTCGGGCACTTAATTGTTTCCAAATTCTGGCTATTGTGTATAGTGCTGCGATGAATGTAGGGATGCAGATGGCTATTCTACATGGTAATTTTATGTTCCTAGGGTGTATCCCTAGGAGTGGTATTGCTGGCTGGATCATATGGAAGCTCAATTTCCAGTTTTTTGAGGAAATCCATATTGTTTTCCAATAAGGCTGGGCTAGAGGGCATTCCCACCAGCAGTGAATGAGAGCTCCTTTCTCCTCGCATCTACACTAGCACTGGTTGTTGTTTTTCTTTGTGATGTGGGCCCATCTCTGTGGTGTGAGATGATACCTCATTATTGTTTGAATTTGTATCTCCCTGATGATTAGTCATGTGGAGCATTTTTCGTGTGTCTTTTGGCCATCTGTATTTCATTGAGAAAATGTGTATTCGTTTCTTCTCCCCATTTTTAAGTGAAGTTAGAGGTATTTTTTTCTTCTTGCTAAATTGTCAGTGCTTTGTAGATCCTCGATATTAACCCCTTATCTGATGGGTATTGGGTGAATAGTTTCTCCCATTCCAGGGGTGGTCTTTGTATCCTGGTCACTGTTTCCCTTTGAGTGTGGAAGCTTCTGAGTTTAATGCAGTCCCACCTCATCATTCTTCATATTTTCTCTTCTTCTAGACTCAGAAACTCCAGACACATCTTGAGAAATGCATTTTATAACTCTCACCCCTGTGCACCACTTCCAAGAATTTTCTGTACTATGTGAATTCCACAGAGCATTTCTGTTTTCTCTCAGCACTGCCAGCTCCCCCTTCTCTCCTCCCCCTTTCCTGCTCCCCATCCTGGCAGCCTGTGGTCATTGCATGTAGGATTCCATGGGCAGTGGGGGACGGGTGCTGGAATAATTCAGCACAGTGAATGTCCCTTCTAGCTGGCACCTCTCCAGGGCTCTAAAGATGGCTCTCAGATTTTTCCCACCGATATTTATTGCCCATTTCTTGCTTTCCTGTGTTGGACCACATAGACAAATACTATATTGCAGGATTTTCAAGTTCCCTTTATGCTCCCTAAATCCCAAGAGAACATGGGGTTGCTGTGTAGAGCTCAGTTGGCTAGAGCTCCCCTTTCCTTAACAGCGACCTTTCCTTAACAGCAGTCCCTAGATAGTGAGGGAAAAATTAATATTTTATCAGCTTCCCATCTGCTTTTATTTATTTGAGAGCACATTTGTTTCCTAAGGGCACCATGTATTTTTTAGACACATAATTTTATTTGAATGCTGTGGTAGTTCAATCTAAAAAAAAAAAAAGCCCTTTTGAGCTCAGTACTTGGATGTTATCACTCTGGACATTTAAATGTCCTCTTAACCACTCTGAAACGTCCACTCCTGAATCCACTGTTCACAGTCATGGAGGTGAGGGAGATGACAGCCCATGCCGCAGCATCTTCTGCTCTGAGAATCACATGGTTGATTGTTCTTAAATTCCACAGATGAGTGAGACTATTCTGTGTCTGTCTCTCTCCCTCTCACTCATTTCACTCAGCATAATAGGTTTCATATCCATCCATGTGTAGGAAAATTTCATGACTTCATTCTTCCTGATAGCTACATAGTATTCTATTGTGTAGTTGTACCAAATAGAATGCCTGTCTTAAAGATAGGCAGGAAGTGGTGGAGAAGGGAGGTGGGGGCATTGGTGGTGGGAAGGTTGTACTGGTGAAGTGGGGTATACTTTTTTATGACTGAAACCCAACTACAATCATGTTTGTAATCACAGTGCTTAAATAAATATATTTGTTTAAAAAGTCATTTTAAAAAGTCCATGGATGGACATGGAAACTATTATGCTGAGTGAAAAAAATCAGAGGAAGAGAGATAGACACAGAATAGTATCACTCATCTGTGGGATTTAAGAAAAATAAAAGACAGTATTGTGATAATGCCCAGAGACAATAGAGATGAGGGCTGGGAGGTCTGGCCCATGATATGAAGCTTACCACAAAGTGATGAGTATAGTTAGAGAAATAACTACACTAATAACTATCATGACAATGATAGTGCGTGAGAAAAATAGAATGCCTGTCTCGAATACAGGCAGGGGTGAGGGAGAGAGATGGGGATCATTGGTGAAAGTTGCACTGGTGAAGGGGGGGTGCTCTTTTTTTATAACTGTAACCCAACTACAAACATGTTTGTAATGATGTTACTTAAATAAAGGTATTTTAAAAAGTAAAAAGTAAATCAGTTTTATAGGAAAGAAAAGAACTACATGGTTGACGAAGTGCTCCCTGGCATGGCCCTTCCTGTCATCATTCTGCTTCCTGGAAACAGTGTGACACCTAGGAAGGACCCCCAGACAAAAGAGACAGAGAACTTCCAACTAGCTGCCCCCAGCTGGCTACAGAGCTTAAGGAAGGATGATTTCTTGGAGGGAGCCAATGTCTCCCTCCATCCACTAAGGACAACTAGAAATTTCCCTTGTTCCTACCCAGGCCCATTAGGAAGACCAAGTGTTAATGAAAACAAAGCCATGCTTGGTTCTATGGAAACCATGGACACGTAAATCCAAAGGTTAAGATGCCCATAATAGCTCCAGAGCTAGTGACCTCCAGTGACCCCCTCCCCAACTCCCGGCCTTTCCTTTCTATTCATCAGTCTCCCAAGCTGCCTGCCTGCTCTTGTGCTATATTTACCCCGTGGCCCGCTGTCATTTTCATCACAGGGTGTTTGTCACCAGCTGTTCTGTGGTTCTGTGCCTGACAGTCTCTGCACAAGGTAAAGACGAGCTTGTTCCATTCCCTGCTCTTCTTCCTCCTTTTGTTGTGGGATTCATTGCAAATGTGGTTCTTCAAAGGAGGCATGAGATAAACCAAAATTACAAAAGCGAATCTTTGTATTGACATCAGGAGTACTTTTCTGTTTTCTTCCAAAAATCTGTCCAAGCACGCCTGGATATTCAACTCAAAGAACAGGATGAAGGATGTGTACTTTAAAAAATAACAGTCTCTAGGGACCAGAGTGATATAGCACAGTGGGTAGGGTGTTTGTCTTGCAAGCAGCTGACCTAGGTTTGATCCTTCGCATCCCATATGGTCCCCTGAGCCTGCCAGAAGTGATTTCTCAGCACAGAGCCAGGAACTATGCCTGAATGCCACCAGGTGTGGCCCACAAACAAAAACAAACAAAAAATGAATCATCACAGGAACTGGGGACATAGTACAGCAGTTAAGGTATTTGCCTTGAATACCGCTGACCTGGTTTCAATCCCCTGTTCCCTAAATTTTTCCAAGAGTGACCCCTAAACACAGAGCCAGAAGTAAACCCTGAGGACTGCCAGGTGTTGTCCAGAAAACAAACAAACAAACAAAAATACTAATCATCACATCATTCATTGGGCCCTGATGCTGCACACTTGTTTGGCCACCCCTAACACAAGACTACCCATAAGTCTTTACTGAGTTCTTGTTCAAGCACCTGAGGCCCTCCCCATATGGACCTAGGACACACCAAGTGTTGTTAGAGGATTTTTTTAATAGAAAAGGTAAAATCATGGCCCTTGAGAAAATATAAAATGAACATATGCTAAGGTTTTTTTTTTAACTCAGGCATTAAATAAGGAACTCACATACATATGACAATGGGATCAAAGAAGAGGAAGACCCCCTCATCTCATCTGGAAGAATATTGAAGTGTTTTTTTCTGCAGAGACAGAGATCTGTTGAATCTCTTCCACACATAGTCAATTTGATAGTTCTTACTAGTGATTATAATTGCATAGTCATTCACTGTCTGTAATTCATGAATTATTAATTAATCGTGGCAATGGAATCAGATAACCTAGAAATGTATACTCTAACGCAAGTAGTTATTTTCAGGTGCATATTATTACCAACATTAAAAATATGAATCCCTCCAATAAGGATATTTTCTTTTTTTAATATTTTCTTAACTCAGTCGCAGAGTTATGAGGTACATTTTAAAAATCAAACAAACAATGGATAGATCATCATCTTGGGTTTTCTATGTTAAAAAGGCAGCAAAAAATAACTATAAGGCCCTTAGAAGGAAATTCCTATCTAACTCTATATAAGATAATTTAAACAAATGCTTCCCACGCTGGCTTCCCTATTATACTTAATTATATGATTATTTATATGAGAATGGTTACTCCTGCCTCTGACTTTCCAACAGAGGGACTGGGGTTCAAATTCTGAAGAATGAGCAATACAAGTTCCTAAAAATCAGGTATATTATTTTATTAAATATTAAATTTTTTCTTACTTTCTTTTCCCCTGAAAATAAAATGGCCAAGGAATGGAGATATAGAAGAGCACCCCATGAGTTACAAGAAGAACATCCCATAATATCAGAATATGTTTGTCTGATACCTCTCCCACTTTTCCTCTTATAGAATCTCAACTTTCATTTTTCAGGTTGAACCAGCATAGAATAATATTTCAACTATTTCAGCAGCACACTAAAGATACAGCTCTTTCTCACCTAACAAGCACTTTACCACTATTCTAACATAGATTTGAATTTAGATATTCAAGTCATATAAGATGTGGCGTGACTCCAGTCTTTCTGGCCCCAACAGAGACGTCTTTCATGAACAGATTAGATTTAGGACTAGAGTTAGAGCTTGCTCTATTGAGGAGACATGGGGGCCTAGTTCTAAGAGGGAAGGAGAGAAGACCAGCATCCTTAAATATTTTTTGGCAGAGAAAGCTACTTGGTTTTTTTTGTTTGACTTTTCTGCTTGTTCTTTAGAGGAAGAATAGGGTTCATGAAATCTTGGAGGTGACATCGGCCTTAAAAGCACCACATGGTCCCTTGAGTTCAGTCAACAAAGTACAACAGGGTCATTATAGTCGTCATTTTGAGAAGGGGGTAGTGGCAAGTGTATTGCTGGAAGAACATTTCCATGACAGTGCAGATTACTAGCAACCAGTCTCATGACTCAGCAGAAGGATGTGGTCCTTCCTATCCCTGGTCCCAGTCATGCTTTAAACCTTCTTTTTTAAGATAGTTATGTACAAACAGAGCTTATTAGTCTCTATCAGTGGTTTTATTTATTTCTTTTGGGGGGAGGCGGGTGTTGAGGCCACACCCAGCTATTCTCAGGCCTTACTCCTGGCTCTGACCTCAGGGATTATTCCTGGCGGTGCTCCTGAGACCATATGGAATGCTGGGATTCGAACCCAGGTTGGCTGCGTGCAAAGCCAATGCTCTCCTTGCTGTGCTATCATTCAAGCCGATAGTATTCATTCCTTTCCTGCATTGCATCAAACATTGAATTTGATTGTTGCTATTGGGGGTAGGAGCTTGGAGAGGAAAGTAGGTTTATTCCTAGTGGCACTCAGTAACAATTTCAGGCTCTCTGCTCAGAGATTATACCCACTAGTGCTCAGGGAACCATACAACTATATGTGGTGCCAGGGACCAAGGTCAGCTGCAAGCAACACAAGAGCCTTAACCTCTTTAATTCTCTCTTGAGTTCTTAGTGTTTTTTTTTTTAATTACTTAAACACCATGGTTTACAAGATTCTTCATAATACAGCTAGGTTGTTTTTTTTTTTTTTTCACAGTTGCCAAATTGCTCATGATTGAGTTTCATTCATACAATGTCCAACACCCGTCTCCAGGACACATTTTCTATCACCAATGTCCCCAGTTTTTCTTCTACCTGACCCTTCTCTTAGGCCCCACTCTGGGGCATACATTCTCTCTCTTTCCCCCCTAGGGAAGACATTATTTCTTTCTCTCCTTCCTTTCCTCCCTCCTTACGTCCCTCTCCCTTCTTCCCTCCCTCCCTCTTTCTCTCGTTTTTTCTCTCTCTCACATTCTCTTTCCCTGGGACAGACATGTTTTCTCTTTCTCCCCCCCTCTTTCTACTCTCACTCAGACATTCTTTTTTCCTGGGACAGACACACACACTCTCTCTCTCTCTCTCTCTCTCTCTCTCTCTCTCTCTCTCTCTCTCTCTCTCTCTCACACACACACACACACACACACACACACACACACACACATTCTCTCTTTCCCTGGGACAGACATTTTTCTCTCTCTCCCTCCCTCTCTCTCTTCTCACTCAGACATTCTCTTTCCCTGGGACAGACAGACATATTCTCTCTCTCTCTCTCTTTCTCTCTCTCTCTCTCCCTCCCATTTTTTTCCTCTTAGACACTGTATTTTTTAACTAACTATTAAAAATGTTCACATTCTCGGGCCCAGAGAGATAGCACAGCGGCGTTTGCCTTGCAAGCAGCCGATCCAGGACCAAAGGTGGTTGGTTCGAATCCCGGTGTCCCATATGGTCCCCCGTGCCTGCCAGGAGCTATTTCTGAGCAGACAGCCAGGAATAACCCCTGAGCAACGCCAGGTGTGGCCCAAAAACCAAAATAAAATAAAATAAAATAAATAAAAGTTCACATTCTCTCCTGCATACCTGTCAAATCTCAGGTTTGGCTGATGTATTGATGCCAATTCTCTTCCCACTAGATTCCTGCCTGATCTAGGTGAGTCGTTGGCTGTAAAAAGTCCACATTTTCAGAGGAACATCTCCCGGGGTCTCTAATTCCAAGCACCTTAAGCTCAGCCTGCAAACTGCCATATAGTTATAAGCTCCTCCCTTCTGACTCGCCCTGCCAAAAGAAATCACGAGTGCTGTATTATTTTAATTACAGAGATAACACAGAGCAATAAGCCTTTTGGAAACACGACAGAAAAGTGCTACACAGTTCACAGCACTGCACATAAGTACCAGCTGGACATCATTTTGGAAGTGGACTCTCCGTGTCTAATGGGCTTCTAGACCTATTAGCTCTTCATTCGTGCTAATTATACATTTTGTCCCGCATAGCGAAGTACCCATGAGCACCTACCTGAAACCTATTCTATTATTGTTTTCTTATGCACAAGAGCCAATTTTAGGTGTCAGCCACACGCTGTGCCTAAAACCAAGTTGAGTCCCAACTATTAAGAATATGAACGTAAACGCATGGATTGGAAGTACATGTGGTACCAGCTGTACTTCCCAACAATGAATGTTCAAGGCCTCATTCAGAACACCAGACAAAGCATTTTTCAGCTCTCCTCACCTACTCTCTTTTCCACTTTATTTTATTTATTACTAGTTTTCTAACAGAGACTACACGTAGCAGAGCTGGGGTGGAGGAGGTGACCAGGGCCACGTAGTGAACAATGCCTTGTTGGTAAGTGTAGACCTAACAGACCAGAGTGTGGGCCAGCACTGGGGCATCACTGAGATCACACTCAAGGCTGCTGGAGCAGAGCCCTGAGGTGGGGTATTAAAATGTTCAGCATATGGCTCTGCCCACTGAGATATTTTATGCTGGTAGACCTGAGAATGGAAGAACATTCTATAAGAGAAAAAGTGGAAGAGGAATTGGGCAAACATATTTCAATATTACGGGATATTCTTCTTGGATTCTTCTTGGGTACTTCTAGAGTACTCTTCTACACCTCTAGTTATTGGCTTTTTTTTTTTCCGGGGGAAAGAAGAGAAATAAAAGATGCAATTAGGGCAGAGAAGGGTTCACTATGACGATGATAGTTGGAACTGATCACTGGGCAAGAACTGGATGCTGAATGGCGATTAAGTGAGATGCACGATAACCCTTCATTCACTGAACAATGCCTGAGCTTTTAGTCTTGGTAAGGACATATTTGACTGTTTAGGTTTCCAGTGTGTGCTCAGTTCTGAGTTTTCTGAGGTGGACATCACCTCTAGAGAGAGCAGTATGGGCCACACAAATTCTTAAAGGTCAGGCCTACTGGTCTTTCCTACCCTGCAACTTTCTTTCTTTTATTTTTATAAACATGAAGTTTTATAAATTTGTATAATATTTATAATATTTTAATTTTATAAAATGTATAATTTTTATAGAAACATTTAATTTTAAATATGAAGTTACAAAATTGTTCGTGATTGAGTTTAAGTTGTAAAATGTCCACCACCCTTCACCAGTGCACCTGCCACCAGTCGCCCAAGTTTCCGTACCAGCCTCTCCGGTATCTGCCTCTGGGGCAGGCATTTTATTTCTCTCTCTCTCTCTCTCTCTCTCTCTCTCTCTCTCTCTCTCTCTCTCTCTCACTTCTTTTTTTCATTTTAGACACTGGTTTGCACTACTGTTACTGAAGGGAGGGAAAGACACCAAGTACTGTTGGCCTCCCCTCTTCCCTATTCTGAATATAATGTCCAGCTAGAATGTTCAATCTATGAATTGCTTGTGCTGCTCCTGGTTGATCTGAATCCTCCCATTTAGGCTCTTTCCTGCCTTTGTCCGAGTCTCTGTCCTATCTCAAGGGGGATTCTTGTGTCCATCTGACCCTTTCACTTTTGTCTCAACTCTGACCTGCTGATGTGGAAATAAATAAAGTCACATGTCAGTCAAGATGGAGTTCTTTCCCCTTAAACCCAGCCATCTGGGGAATGACTCAGCACTGGACATTTCTAAAGCATTATATTCTTTCACAAAACTGCCCCAAAAATCAACTGAACAGCTAGCACACATGCAGGAGGGAGAGATTCAATTTCCACACATCACCCGGCAATCCGCACCTGCTAACCGCAGTCTTGTTAGCGTCTGTAGCCAAGACAGAGTTTCCCAGGTGGTAGCCTGAGTTAAAAGACACTGTTTCTGTGGTGGCTGGGAACTGGTCATGCTGGAAAAGAATTGGGTGCTGGAAGGATATAAAGTGATATGCATGGTACTCCTTCAGTGACAATATTGCAAACCACAGTGTCTAAAAGGAAAAAAAGAAGGGGGGGGAGAGAAAGAGAGAGAAAGGAGAAAAATATCTGCTCTTGTAGGAGGGAGGGAACTGAGGATATTCTGAGGATATCGAGGATATTGGATATTGGTGGCTGAAAATCTGGAAATATGCCGAGAGAGAGAGAGAGAGAGAGAGAGAGACAGAGACAGAGACAGACAGAGACAGAGAGACAGACAGAGACAGAGACAGAAAGACAGAGACAGAGAGACAGAGACAGAGAGACAGAAACAGAGACAGAGAGACAGAGACAGAGAGAGGAGAGGAGAGGAGAGGAGAGGAGAGGAGAGGAGAGGAGAGGAGAGGAGAGGAGAGGAGAGGAGAGGAGAGGAGAGGGGAGGGGAGGGGAGGGGAGGGGAGAGGAGGGAGGGAAACTGAGAATATTGGATACTGGTGGTTGGAAATATGCCCTGTTGAAGGGTGTTGGACATTATATGAGTGAAACTCAATCATAAACAACTTTGTAACTGAAAAAAAAAACGATTATTATTACCTTGTAACCACAGTGTTTAAATAAAGTAATTTTTTTAAAAAATGCTATTTCTAGGCTTCCTGTAGCATTGTGGCTTAGACTAGATTCAGAGTTTTTTTCTGCCATAGACCACTTAAGTCTCTCCCCTTAGATCTGTTAGAGCCCAAGTCTTGGCAGATAAAGGAAAATTGAATTCTGCACAGGAGTGCATGTATATTATGTGTGTATGCACATTGTGTATGTGTTTATGTGTGTAACATATGAGACACATTTACAAACAGAAAAAATGGCATTAAATATTTCCTTGCCTGCTCAAGGAAACAAGGTAGTATTTACTGTAAGTAATGACCTTTAAACTTAGCTATACTATGAAATAAGATTTATTCCTTACAACTAATAAAGTGCAGTATATAGTCCTTTCCTATAGCATTGGCAGGGGACATTTTAATCATTAGTGATTTCTGCCTCTTTTTAAAATTATTAATGGGGAACACACCCAGCAGACTTCAGGGGTTACTCCTGGCTCTGCACTCAGAAATCACTCCTGGCAGGCTTGGGGAAACCCTATGGGATGCTGGGGATCGAACCCAGGTCAGCTATGCTCGAGGTAAATGCCCTCCCCACTGGACTATTGCTCTGACCCCTGATTTCTTCCCCTTACAGAACCTGGTCCCAAAAATGACTGTCCCTAAATTCAGTGTCATGTGATCTGCCCATTCTCAGATGGGAATAGTGTGGTGGGAGAAGTCACCCCACATCCTGGAAGCTGGGAATGGAGGAAAGATTCAAAAGCAGGCTGCCTGAGCTCAGGCTCCATGTTCTGTTCTCACACTTCATGAAGAGGAAAGGGGCAAAATTCAATGGGGCAGAAAAGGATTAAGAAAGCTGTAGGGGTGGAGGGAAAGGAGGTCTGCATCAGACAGGGGTGGGGAAGGATCCTCTGAGGTGACAGCATTTCACTTGCAAAGAGATGAAGAACCAAGAGGATGAGCTTCCATGTGGGGGTCCAGAAGTGAACTTGTTTTGGTTTTAAAAGAAAATATACAAACAGAAGAAGGAGGAGAAGGAGGAAAAAGGAGGAATGGAGGAATGGGAATGAGATTCGACAGATCCTATAGGTCACCTGAAGCTTATGTTTTATTATAAGAGAGTTGAGTGGCTCTTCAATATTAAGCTTGAGAAGAAACTCATGTGACTTGTGTTCAATGCTATGTATAGGCCTAATGGAAGGCAGCAGAAGCAACAGAAGACCGGTGAGGACACCAGGCAGGAAGTTAGTCTTGGTGCCTTGAGCCACAGTAATGGGCTCATTAGATCTGGAATTTACTAAATTAGCTCGCTGGTCTTCCCTTCAAAAGGGTTAAACTCTAGCTGGAGAAAAGGTACAACAGGCGAGGTAATTGGGGGCCAGTTAAGGACTGACGTGAATCCATGTAAAACTGAATAATCAGCGAATTTGGGTTTGTTCCCTACTGGAGAGGCGAGAGGAGCAAAGATGGAAATGAAAGGCATGCATATGGCCATGAACCTAGTTTCCTGTGATGGGGAGACTGGGTTGGGGAAATCCTGGACTGTCAGTTTGATGGGGAGAGGCCAAATGGGAGAGCCTGGGTGAAAGAAAGTGCAGAGTGAAAAATGAATAGGATGATGCTTGAAAAACAAAGAAACCAGAGGGCAGGAGCTAAGCCCAGAAACCATTCTCTGCATTCAGGGGAGTGGAAACAGAGGTGCCCCAACCTTCAGACAAAATAGTCAGTGGTTCTAGAGAATCAGACGACCCAGAATTTCTTTTAACCATTTTGCTATTTGACTAACACCTTCTCTTGCAACCAGGACGTCTCAGATATGAGTAAATCAATAAGCCCATTTGCTAGTTGGCCAGAACCCCACATGAAACATAAATCTACCTCTTTATCCCTCCCACAGAGATCCAATAAAACATTCATTTTCAATGGTCAGAGCTCAAAAACGAAAAATTAGGCCACTCAGTCTTTAACGCAGGTGAAAATGACCCTGGAAGCTTTACAAAGTATTAGTCGGTTTGGGGGTGGTGTTTTTGTTTTTGTTTTCAGTTCTCAAAATTCAGAATTCAATTAAAAAGTATGAATTAATCATTATTATTTTTATTTACCTATCTATTTTTGGTCGATTTCTTTGTTTTGGTGTGGATATTGAAGTTGTTTCCCCATTTGTACTTATTTTTTTTCTCTTCTTTTCTTTTCTTTCTTTATGTGCTCTGCCATGTTTCTTATCTCAAGACCATGGCGGGGTTTGTGTGTGTGTGTGTGTGTGTGTGTGTGTGTGTGTGTGTGTGTGTGTGTGTGTGTGTGTGTGTGTGTGTGTGTGTGGTGCTTATCATTATTATTGGAGTCCTCACTGGATATTTGACACTTTTTTTTGTACTGGTGGAGTGTTTCACCTTCTTTTTCTCCTTCATCTCTCAAATCGATGATGAGAGCCTCTAGAAGGATTCCGCCCATTTTCGGCATATTAGACTTTTACCCCAGTTTATTACTTTTCTCTTCTTCAAACAAAACCACGTAACTTGAACTAGCTAGTCCTGCCTCCCAGTTAGAGGGGGAAATAAGGGAGGCACCAAGACCAAACAGGTGCAAGACTACTAAGTAGTAGGCTAGGTACAGAGGGGACCACATATTCTAACAGCCCTGGGGGTGAGGGAAGAGGATATGGGAGGTAGGACAAAAACGGAGGTGTAGGGAGGACAAATTGGTGATGGGAATCCCCCCTGATTTTATGTAAATATGTACCTAAAATATTATTGTCAACAATATGTAAGCCACTATGATCAAAATAAAATTTATATTTAAAAAAGTATGAATTAATTAAAAATTAAAATAATTAAAAATTATGGAGAATTAAATCTTCTCTAGTTTCTCTCCAACCTCCAGTCTTCCATCTGAGATACAATCACAACTCTGGATTCTCCATGTCTCCTGTGTCCTTTCAGAGATCCTCTCTTGCTATACTCACATCAGTGTATGTTTATGCTTCTATGCACTTAGCTGTATGGCCTATAAAAATTATGAGATGTTTGTGTATCCCTACTCCCCTAAATGCAATTATAGGACTACCCTACTCTCTTTTATAAGTTTTCTTTCTTTTTTCACTTCATTAGATAACTCGGAAATTTCCCCCACAAAGATTACTTAGAGATATCTTTTAACTTCTTGTTTATGAGCATTGTTTTAATGCTACAAATCAAAAATGTTTTTATCCTTTATTGTTCATTTTGTATTTTGTCTTTGCTTTGTTTCATGTGGTTTTTGTGTGCAGTTTGCAGGTTTCTGAAGTAGGTAGACTGGTAGTCTTATTTTGTTCTTTTATAATCAATATAGAAGCTACTACTTCTCGAATAAGAAGTCTTGTCCTACTGTGCTTATTTATCTTACTCTCCTTTTAAGCTCTACTTAAATTAAGCTGCTCGATTTCCATTTGTGTTTTCTTTTATCCCTTCATACCTGACTCTGCTTATGCTTTTAGGTTACTAAGCTATTGCTGAGTCATCTAATGTTTATTTTTCTCCACTTAAATAGTAGCCTTATAATTCCCTTGCGTGATCTTTTAGCTTTAAGTATATCTGATTCTGCATTGGAGAGCAGAGAAGCTTAGTTCTCTTTCACTACCTTCGTCTTTTTCTCTCTACAATCCACATTTTGCTACTTATACTATTATGTCAACAGCTGACATAATTTTCGCTGATCTGTTCTCTTCTGTACATAATTTCCATGACAGTTTCACCATTCATCTACATGGGTAAATCAATTCATAAATCGATTCCTCACTGCAACCTCTCATCACTGTTTTTTTTCCTTCTCGGAGGCACCGGAGATTTGTCCTCGTGGAGTCTTGAAAGAAACAAAAATAAAACAACAACAGCAACAGCAAAACCTGTCTTGGTTTTCAATGCAGCACTCGGCTCTTAGGCCAGACCAAAAAAAGTCATCTGGGAAATGACATTTCCTGAGTACTTGCATCTTTAAAATTGTATCTTATGGAACCTGGGTGGTGATGCAAAGAGCAGGGGCACATGCTTTGCATGTGGGAAGCCCAGGTTAGATCTCTGTCACTGCGTGCTCCCCGAGCACTTCCAGGTGTGGTCCCCAAATAAAAAATATTAGGGGATAGAGTGATAATGCAATAGGTAGGGTGCTTACCTTGTATGTGATCAACCTAGGTTCAATCTCAGCATTCTATTTGGCCCCCTGGGAATCACCAGGAGTGATTCCTGAGAACAGAGCCAGAAGTAATGCAAGAGCATCTCTGGGTGGGTGACCAAAAGAGAAAAAAATATTAATAAATAAAAATATATTTCAGGTGTCTTCTTGTTTGAATGTTAACATGGTTGGTGTTATACTATTTTTTAAATAATAAGTTCATTTAAGCACCATGATTACAAACATGTTTGTAGTTGGGTTTCAGTTATAAAAAAAAAAAAAAGAACACCTCCCTTCATCAGTGCCACCTTCCCACCACCAATGCCCCAACTCCCTCCTCCCCCAACCCCTGCGTGTATTCAAGGCAGGCATTCTACTTCTCTCACTCATTACTATTGTCATGATAGTTGTGAGTGTAGTCATTTCTCTAACTGAAGTCACTACTCTGTGGTAAGCTTCATATCATGGGCTGGTCCTTCCAGTTCTCATATCTATTGTCTCTGGGTATATTTTTGGTTTTTGAGCTATACCTGGTGGGGATCAGGGGTTACTCATGGCTCTGTGCTCAGAAATCACAGGCTCGTGGGACCATATGGGATGCCAGGATTTGAACCAGGGTCCATCCTGTGTAGGCTGCATGCAAGGCAAACGCCCTACTGCTGTGCTATCTCTATGGCTTCATCTCTGAGTATTATTACAATAATATCTTTTATTTTCTTAAAACGCATAGATGAGTGAGACTAGTCTATGTCTATCTCTGACCCCCTGACTCATTTCACTCAGCATAATAGTTTCTACGTCCATCCGTGTGTAGGAAAATTTCATGACTTTATTTTTCCTGATGGCTGCATAGTATTTTGCTTCTCTCTTTTCCTCTGAAAGGACTTTAGTCATCTGCCCATAGCAAAGTCTTCAGTCATCTTTCCCCTTCTCAGTGTCCTTGTGTTATGATGCCCATAAAATTTCTTCCCTTTCCTTAAAGTCCACCAACTTTATTGGGACATGGCTCAGTGTCCAGGGACCTTCTACCACTCCAGGGCAGAGAATATGTTATTGAGTTGTATCTGGAAATTTCCTTGATGTACTCAAACACAGTTCCTACTGATTCATTCAGTATTTTTTTCTCCTAAGATTCAAATTACATGCTGAGTCATCTTTGTCTGAATTCCACTTCCATCATCTTCTGTTTTATATTTTTAAAGTTTTTTCTTTCTCATGCTATTTTTTGGGAGGAAAACACACCAGTGATGGTGAGGGGTTACTCCTGGCTCTACACTTGGGATGGAATATTGGGAATTATTCCTGGCTTGGCAGTGTGCAAAGCAAATGCCCTACTGACTGCATTATCTACCCATCCCTCTGTTCTATTGTTAAGGCTCTTTTATTGAGGTAACCTTAGTTTATAACACTGCATAAGTTCCAGGTAAGCTGCTCTATGTTTCACCATCTATTTATACTATATTGCAAGCCCCACTGAAAGTCTTGTTTCTGTCCACCACTGTACTACTGAGTCCTTACCCATTTGACACACCTGTCCCCTTCCAGAATAGCAAAACAACAATTTTGTTGTCAGAATCTGTTTTGTTTTATTACTTTCCACATATAAGTGAAATGACATCATATTTGTCTTTCTCCTTTTGACTTACTCCTTACTAATCTTCTCAAAGTCCATCTGTGTTTCAATGGCAGGATTTTTTTTCCTTTTCCCTTCTTTACATTTTGTTTACTTCCTTTACTATTTGCTTTGTTTTCCCCCCTTTCCCCTTCTTTATCTTTTCTTTCTTTTTCCTTTCTTTCTTTACTTTTTTCCATCCTTTCTTTTTTCCTTTCTCACTTTATTTCTCTCTTTCTTGATTTCTTTCTTATGGTGCATCACATCCATCATGTGTAAGAAGCATGTCTTTGTTACCTTCTTATTAAATCTGTGAGCACTTAAGTTTATCTAATCCTGATGACTGCAGATAATGCTGCAGATAATGTACATGGCTGTGTATAGAAGAAAGTATATTCTAATTATCTAGAGAAAGTCCTATTTGTATGTACAAAGTTCATTTGTTTTAAAGCATCTTTAAAAACCAGTGTTGCCTTCTTGACTTTCTGTCTGGAAGATTTATTTAAAGTCTGAAGTTATTATTTGCTGTCATTTTGTCTTGATATATGTTATAAGTGTTAGGTACACATATGTTAATAATTGTTCTAACCTAACTGGGTAGATTGACCCTTTTTCCTTTTTTGTATTGATCTTTGCCTTTGTTTTAATGTCTGTTTGATATGACTATAGTAGCTCTAGATTTCTTTAGTATTTCCTTTATGGGAGCCATTTCTTCCATCCTTTTAAGTCTAAGTGTGTCTCTATGTCTGCAATCAGTGGATTGATACAATGGGATATGGAGTTTTCTCTCTGTTTGTGTGTGTGTGTGTGTGTTTCTTTATTTCTTTACTGTTTTCTATAGAAGTCATAAAGATATTTGGCACATAGATATCTTTGTTTTGTTTTGAGGCCACATCTGGCAATACTCAAATTTTACAAAATGATTCCTGGCTCTACACTCAAGAATCGTTCCCAGTGGGGACCATATGGGATGCTGGAGATCAAACCTAAGTCAGCCACATGCAATGCAAGTGCCTGGCCCATTGTACTATCTCTCTTGTCCCATGACCCACCATCTTAAAATTAGGTATCTCCATATAAGATCATTTCTAAAAATACCTGCTCTTTCTTCTACCCCCCAGACACTGTAACTCAGTACAACTAGAATAGCGCATGGGCACTGCTAGACTTAGAAGGTGTCCACGTGAAATAACTTGAAGCATCTAAGCTGCCACTGAATGCAACTCCTATCCAGAATATTGACTGAACCATGCGAAAGACTCTCAGACTGGTATGCAATCAACTTCCCATTGCAGTTATTCATGTTTGTATTCTAATCACATGCTTCTTCAAACGCCTGATCCAGAGAGAGGGTTGATCCCTACCACACTGATTTTTCCCATCTTCTAGTCTTTCTGAAAATGTTTCAAACCAACATAGATGTCATGAGAATAACACAGTGCTCGATTTTGGTCCCTTCACCCTGGTTTCTTAACCATGACAAGGTCCTGCTTCTGCCATTCTTGGCCTCCTTTTGAACCAGTTGAGTCAGGAGTCTCCAACCCAAAGTATTTGAACATTGCCAAAGCCTGTCTTCACACGGATCTGAAGTCCATCTGCTCCCCAGGCTGACTTATATGCCACATCTCCAGAGCCAAGCACGGGGAGGGTGACTATTCCCAAACTGCCTCCCACATCACATCCAGAAGCACAAAATCCTCCCAAGTTTAGGAAGGGGAAGAAAGGAATCAGAAGGAGGAGAAAAGGGATGTCAGCAAAATTGCCATTGGATAGGGCCTGGGTTATGCAAGGAAGGGAACACATTTAAACTATTTGTTGCTTTAAGGACAGTCATTTTGTCCCCAGCCCCTACTCCAAGGGATGTAGCTGTCAGTGCCACTGCATTGTGCAGAATTGTCTCTGTGGTGTTTAGAAAACAGACATGAGTAATTCAAAATGCAGGGAGCCTGAGGAGTTTCAAAAACGATGTTTAGAGAAACAAAACATACAGTGTAGAAAAGCCCTCAGCACTCCTATGCTCATGGCAGCACTATTCACTAGAACCAGAATCTGGAAACAGCCCAAGTGCCCAAGAACAGAGGAGTGGCTAAAGAAACTGTGGTACATCTACACAATGGAATACTACACAGCTGTTAGGGAAAGGGAAGCCATGGAATTTGCTTATGGATGGATGGATATGGAGAGTATTATTGAGTGAAATGAGTCAGAAGGAGAGGGAAAGACTCACACTTATTTGTGGGATATTTAAAAAAAAAGATAGTCTAGTAATAATATTCAGAAACAATAAAGAAGAAGGTCAAAAGGACACTCCATAGTAAGACACTTGTCACAAAGAGTAGGGGATGTAGTTAGGATAGAGGAGCCACCATTACAATGGAAGTTGGGAATGATCATTCTGGACAAGAACTGGGTGCTGAAAGGAGTGTCTAAAGGGGGAGAGAAAGGGTGTGTGTGTGTGTGTGTGTGTGTGTGTGTGTGTGTGTGTGTGTGTGTGTGTGAGAGAGAGGGGGGGGGGGGAATATATTCCCCAGAGGCAACCAAGGGTGAGGGAAACAGGGAACATTGATGGTGGGAAATGTGCCCTGATGAAGGGTGTTGGACGGAAACTCCATCATGACAGAAACTCAATCATGAATAACTTCTTGTCTGTGAAAACAAACCCAACTCTGTTATGAATAACCTTGTAATCGTGGCATTTAAATAAAGTAATTTACGATTTTTTAGTGATGTTTAGAACCCAACCTCAGTGCTTCTGGCCATGGGCTGCCTAATACCTGAGGGCTGAACACCATCTATTCCCCCAGTGCCCAGTCCCAGGAGGGATCAGGCCTTTGCGCAATTCTTTTTCTTTTTTTCTTTTTGGGCCTGAAGCTTGCAGAATCCTGCCTTCACCTTCTTCTTCTTGCCTTCTGCTGTCCTCCGGGATGGAAACCTGAACAGCTGTTGCCTGTCTATGCTGAGGCTCCTGATGTTGGGCCAATAGCCCAACTTGGAACCAGTGGTGGTGGCCAGAGTAATTATTTTTTTCCTTTCCTGTGGATAAATATCGTGTAACACGGGCCTGCTACCTTGTCAGTGAGAACTCTGTTGAAAATACATGGTCCTGAGAGGCCCCATGTGTGCCGGAGTGTTCTTCCTGGCACAGAAGCCGAAAGGGCCCTGGGAAGAGGGCATAGAGTTATATAATGGCAGAGGGACCCCACAGAGCCGTCATCCCCCACTTTTGCCTTTTGAATTGGATATTTATGGTTGAGTTTTGAAGCCTCATAAGACATAAGGAAAGCTCTTTTTTTAATGCTCCATTTAACTTGTTTGGCAACAAAACTGCTCGAATGGCAGAAATGCTGCAAACCCGTTTTCAAAGACAGAGACTCCGAATTTCAGGCATGCTTCCCTCTGCTCTGGCTTTATCAAGAAAGACCCCAGCCAAAGGTGAGAGTCTGGGACTTCTCTAAGAGGCGAGAGATGGGTCTAGCTGAGGAGCTCAAGAGAATGCAACATTCATTGCTCTTTAAAATCTAGGGGTCCAAGGGTATTTGCCTTGCATCTGCTAACCTGGTACAGACCTGGGTTCAATCCCCACATTGAATCCCTTAAGCCTGCCAGGAGTGATTTCTAAGCCCAGAGTCAAGAATAACCCCTGAGTACCGTAGGGTGTGGCCAAAAAAACAAATCTTGGGGTCCAGCGCCAGAGCAGTTGCACAGCAGGTAAGGTACTTTCTTTGTACAAGGCCGTACCAGGTTCAATCCCGGGCATCCCATATGGTCCTCCGAGAACCACCAGGAGTTATTCCTGAGTGCAGAGCCAGGAGGAAATGCTGACCATCACCAGGTGTGACCCAAAGGCAAAACACAACAAAACAAAATTTGGGGGACAGGAAAGCAACATCTCACTTCAAATTCTTTCCATCACCCTAAGCCCCCCCCCTTCACATATACCTAGAATGAGACTAGGATGTGGGATGGGTAAAGAAAGGTGGAAAGGATAAAATGAAAGAATAAAATGGTTTTTGGTTTATTCTCTGGTGGTCAGAACACAGTCAGTGTGACTTGGGTTCTTTTAAGGTTGTCGAGCTCTGTCTTCTGGCTTGATCTGTGAGCTCCTTTGGTGTATGTGTGATGGATTCTTGAAAACATCGTCTTCTGCATTTATGGCCAGAGGTTGTCCCGACATGCTGAAGACATCCTCTTGGTGGGTGGTGCTGGCGAATCTTTTGTTTCCCTGCTGGTTTTCTTACTAGTTGTTCTAGCATTTGCCAGGAGAGACATGCTAGCATCTTGGACTGTGTCTATGGGCCTGTGTTTCAGTATCTCTCTTCTCAGATCTATTAGATTTTTGCTTCATTTGTTTTGTACCTTTGGGGTGCTGGAAGCATAGACATTGAGTATTTTTGTGCTTTCTTGGTTGGTGTAATCATTATCGTCAATTTATGTTTCTCTGCAGGCCCTGCTGTTTACTGTACTCTGAGGTCTATGTTCTGTAATAGAGTTGCACTTGAATTTTTTTTAATAGCTGATCTTTATAATTCATGTCTTTTCTCCTTTATGGTGTTTCAAAAATTCTTCTATCACTTTTTCTTTGTTTACGCAACTTTTTTCACCATTCTTTTAGAACCTGCCTACTGATAACTGTCATTATATTTATTTGTTTTGGGTTTGTTTGTATTTTGGTGGTTTGTTTTATTTTTAAACCGTTATATTTGAAGAAAGTTCTTTTAGACAGCATATAGTTGGGGAGTTTTCTTTGTATACCCTCTGTCTTTGAGTTTGTATATTTATACTATTTCATTTTTGTTCTGTTTTGTTTTATTTTGGGGCCACACCCAATGGCACTCAGGGGTTACTCCTGGCTCTGTGCTCTGAAATTACTCCTGACAGGCTCAGGAGACCATTAGAAATGCTGGAGATCAAACTCAGGTCAGCCATGAGAAAGGCAAATGCCCTCTTCTCTTTGCTATCACCCAACCCCCTATACTGCTTACATTTGATACAATTATTAGCTTTCTAAGGTCTGTAATTTTATTCTTTCCTTTCTGTCTTTTTTCTTTGGTTTTCTTTTCCCATCTGTTTCATTTTGTCAGAATTTTGCCTATTGCCCCATGGTTTAGAATTAAATTTTCTTTTTTTTTTCCTGCCCTATTTTACTGTATCTTTGTTTTGCTTTATAGACTGGTTATTCTCAGTATTATATCACAGACAGATGGCAGATCTACTACTGCCCACATTTTATCACTTCCAGAAAAGTAGAATCCCGGCTCCCTTGATGGCCATTTGGGCCCCATAACTTATATTGGTGTCTTAAATATTTCCTCTACGTACACTGAGAAGTATATTCCACTGTGTTGTCATTTTTGTTTTAATCAGCAATAGAATTTGGGACATTTAAGAAATGTTTATTATTCTCTTTGCTTATATATTTGCTTCAGGCCTTTGCTTTTAAGTTTTAAAATTTCGTTGAGGCTAGAGAGACAGTAGAGGGGTGAAGGCACAGACCTTGCAGCCACCAAATCTCCAGTCCCAATCCCCAGCACCACATATGGTCCCCTAGCACCACATATGTTCCCCTCAGTACCATATGTCCCCCAAGAACCACCAGGGGTCACTTGAAGCAGAAATAGCCCCTGAGCACTGCAAAATGTGACTCAAAAAACAGAATTTTTTAAACACAATTCTTCCTCTTTGCCATTTTTTGTTTGTCTCCATTTTCGTTTTCTATCATTTCTCTTTCATCTGAGTTTTATAATTCCCAGACACCATTATTGTTGGAAGGTGTCTGCTTTCAGTAGGCTTGGTTTATTTTCCTTCATCCTATTATGCCGTGATATCTCCTTAATATGTAAAAGCTACTTTTGATAACATAAGATTATAGCTTCTTTTTCTTTCAAGAAATAATGTTTTCTTATTTCCTCTGGTATTCAGACTCTCTATGAGAAATACACTCTTATTTCAGTTATTTTGCCCAGCAATCATATGGCCTTTCTCTGAATACATTCCAATTTTTCTCTAATTTTCAGAAACGTGAGTCTAATCAATCTTTGTTAGAGTTTCTTCGGGGGTTCCTATATAGGATTCACTCAGTTTCCTAAATCTGTTTGTTAAATATGCTGGTAAAATTGGTGAAGATTTCAGTTCTTTAAACAAGTTTTCAATGTCCTCTCACTTCTCCTGATACTCCTAATTATTTAGATTATTTTTTCTTCTAGCCCCCACACGATTCTTAGGCTCTGTTCATTTTTTTTTTTTTATAAATCTATTGTCAACTCTACTTTTCAGACGGGATAATTTCTGTTATTTGGTTTTCAAATGTACTGTTTCTGCACCCACTCGCTGGGATTTTTGTTTAGTTATTATAAAGTTTAAATCCAATAGTTCTACTTTGTTGCTTCCTAACTTCCTTTTTATTTAAGTTTCCTATTTTTCTTGCTGAAACTTGTTTTTTAAAAAACTGTTTCAATCATGTTTGTTACTGCTTACTTAGAAAGACTTCCTTGAAGCCCTGAACTAAATCTGAGCTAAAGTCCTTAGCTAACCCAGATCATGAACAGTTCTTGTCTTTACTCATTCTATTTGAGGAACATGGAAATAGTGTATTAATGGGACAGTGAATTTCTTTTTACTGAAACCTGTATAGTTGAAGGCCTAGAAGATGGAATGCTATTTAAAATTATGTCCCAGGTAGGCCTTTTCTGTGACTGTCAGAAAGGGACACCAAAAATTACCCTAGTAACTTTGACATTAGGTTGGGTATGCTGGGCAGAAATAAGAGTTTGGGAGACTGGAGAAATAGTACAGCAAGTAGAGTGCTTGCCTTGCATGTAGCTGGCCCAGGTATGATTCCTGGCACCTTATGTGGTCTCCCAAACCTGCCAAGAGTAATTCCTATGTGTAAAACCAGGAGTAAGTCCTCAGCACTACTGGATGTGGGGAAAGAAAAAGAAAAAGAAGAGGAAGGAAGGAAGGAAGGAAGGAAGGAAGGAAGGAAGGAAGGAAGGAAGGAAGGAAGGAAGGAAGGAAGGAAGGAAGGAAGGAAGGAAGGAAGGAAGGAAGGAAGGAAGGAAGGAAGGAAGGAAGGAAGAAAGGGAGGGAGGGAGGGAGGGAGGGAGGGAGGGAGGGAGGGAGGGAGGGAGGGAAGGAAGGAAGGAAGGAAGGAAGGAAGGAAGGAAGGAAGGAAGGAAGGAAGGAAGGAAGGAAGGAAGGAAGGAAGGAAGGAAGGAAGGAAGGAAGGAAGGAAGGAAGGAAGGAAGGAAGGAAGGAAGGAAGAAGGAAAGAACTGACTCTTTGAGTTCCCTCTGAACTGGCTCAGCAGGGATGTTGTTGAGTTTCCAGAAAAGGCATCAACACTACTTCCCTTCTAAAATGACCGTGCCCAAAAGTGTTCTGCTTTGGGAAGACACTACTATTGTGCTCCACTGGGTTCCCAATTTGATTGAAGAATCTCATAAATTTGCTAATATCAGGCAGCTTAGTCTCAAATTTGATTATCAGTTTAGTCACTGTTTGAAAAAACTGATCATGACTCTTCCAAAGACTGTGCATTGTCATAGTTTCATGAGTCTCAGTCATTAACAATGAAATAGAATGAATTTATGAATGGTTCTCCCTTGTTTTTCACTCTAGCCTAACCTGTTCTTGGGGGAAACAATTCTCTTACCTCAGCCAAGTCCTAGGAAAGGGAGCTGGTTCATTGCTACATACAGGAGTTATAAGTAGAGAATAATAAGCATTGAGTGTTTGCTTTCTCTAAGTAACCAAAAGCCTGCCACTGGCTTTTGCAATGGATTCCTGAGCACAAAATATCATCAATAGACAAGATGGTTATTGTGACCCTCCCAAACTTACAATTGGACTTAAGTGAGTATTTAAGGTGGGTTCCAACTGATGTATCTCAAACATGCCTGTGTGTCAAAGACTAGCTATGTTTATTACCAACCTGTCCCCCAAATAACTTTCACCTCAGCACCAGCTGTGTCACCCACCTTTGTTCACAGTTCCATATCACAAAGGGAATCTCAGATTTTTCCCCCTTTCACCATGACCTCAACCATGAAATAATTTTAAAACGGCTCTTACAGTCCATGTTATTGTTCCACTTTCTGAAGCAGAAATCCTTCCGGAACATTCTAAGTGAACGATTAGTGGGCATTCCATGTCAGAAAACACCTGACTTCCTAAAGAAATGCTGTATTGTTTTCTGTACATTCCTGGTTTTGTTTTAGGTTTTCACTTTATCTTCTTTGGACATAATATATGGATTAATTCTTTTATGTTTTCTGATTCCTGAAGTTTTCATGTTTATTGCCTCTGGCTCTTTCTGTTACCTTGGAAATCATGGCTCAAGGATGGCAATGCCTGCATCCAAAGGATGTACAGAGGATGGGATGCAAAGAGAATAGTGACTAAGAAAAAGGTACCCAATATTAAATAAGAAATCATATCTTGGGCCACAGCGGTGGTGCAGCGGTAGGGCATTTGCCTTGCATATGGCTGACCTAGAACAGACAGAGGTTCAATCCCCTGCCATCCTATATGGTCCCCTATCCCCAGCCAAAAGTGATTTCTGAGCACAGAGCCAGGAGTAACCCCTGAGTGTCAGTGGATGTGGCCACAAAAAAAGAAAGAAAGAAATCATATCTTCAATATGTTCTAGATAGAGCACACATAGAATTAAGGGTTTCATGTGAAGAAAAGAGCAGGAGGAAGAACAAAGATACCAAAGGGTTAGATCATAGTTTAGAAGAGGGAAGAGATGAGGAATGAGACTGAAATGAAAGGTGGAAGGGGAGTCTTGAAGGTGGGCCTAGACTTACATCCTTAACAGAAGATTCAACCTGTCTGGAATCATGGGAAATCCAGAAAAACAAAGGGAATAGAATAAAAACTAATACCTACACCTAATCACTTTCCTCGAATAAACAGAGTTCAGCAAAGTTTGGACCTTGAATGAAGATAAATGAGAGAGGTAACAGTCACCGTAAGGTCTAAAATTCTTGGAATATAGCCCCAGAAGTGAGACAGGGCCTCAGGGAACTGATGCCAACTGAAAGAGATGCTCTAGACTAAATGAAAGAAAAATGAGAGATGCTCAGTCATTCCTGAAATTCAGCACTTTGCAGCTAAGTCCTAGTATGCCTAGAAGGAGACCTGTACGGGTGTCCCCTGAGAGATCCTGCCAGGAAAAAAGGGTGTTGTCAGCGACATGAATGGGAGGTGCATGCTCTCTTTACCCTGAGATCCTTTATGCTTCTCTGCAGTCTAGCTTATTATTTTCTTTAAAGGAAACTTTTGCAAACACTCCGACCATGAGTTGGCCTCTGTTTTATGATCATTCCAATAGCCTTACAAAAGGCGAGATGAGTCACTCAGTAATACTCCAGGAAATATGGCCCCTTGAGTGTTCCTGCTTGAAGAAATGCTTGGATGTTGACAGCTAGTTTCATGGTCAGCCCATGGGATTTCAAACAAAGGAGAATGAAGAAATCTGGCATCATATGGACCAGTGGTTTTCAAACATTCCTCCCTGCAGTGCTGCAACCCAGTCTCCTTAGCAGGAGATGATGCTTTTGAGAGAACTCTGAGAGTATGCTCCAAACCTTTTCCTCCCACCTAAGAACTAACTCACTCACCCTGAGAAAAAAGGAGGATGAAGTTGGTGTTGTGAAGCACAGTCTTCTATCTTCAGTCTTCAATCTCTCAGTTCTCTTTGCAAGGAAACCTAATTCCTCCAAATGTCTTAGCAACCATCTGAGGTTGATAATAACTGGAACAGTCACCATCAGGGCATCTTAGGGACCAGGCTGGGTGGCCTGTATGCAGGACCCCTTTGAGATGATGAGTCAGTGAGTAACTTCCTCTGCCTTTGATAGAAGAAGTTGAATCGGGCCCAGAGAGATAGCACAGCGGCATTTGCCTTGCAAGCAGCCGATCCAGGACCAAAGGTGGTTGGTTCGAATCCCGGTGTCCCATATGGTAGCTCCGTGCCAGGAGCTATTTCTGAGCAGACAGCCAGGAGTAACACCTGAGCACCGCCGGGTGTGGCCTAAAAACCAAAAAAACAAACAAACAAACAAAAGAAGTTGAATCACCAAGAGCATCATATATGTCCTACCCAGTAGCAAGGAGATTTCTTCTCCAAGCAGGTTCAGTCTGCATCATATTATGAGAACTTGAAAATAATGGGTTGGTTGGTTTGGGGGCCACACCTGACTGTGCTTCAGGGCTTACTTCTGGCTTAGGGATCACTCCCAGTCATGCTCAAGGCTATTATATAGAGTACCAGGGATTGAACTGGTTGATTTCATGCAAGGCAAACAGAGGAGATAGTACTGGACTATCTCCTCAGGCCCCAAACTTTGGATTCTTTTAGGAGCCTTTGACTAAGTCAGTCTGAGATAAAGGCTCACCATCCTTGGTAGCATCATTGTTGAACCTTCTTGGGGGCAAGTACTGAAGTCTCCAACTCCCCTTGTCTCTTGGCTTCTGGGAAAATAGACTTTCTCTGGGGATTCACCAAATGCTCACCCAGGTTTAGACCTGGGTTTTCTTTCCTCCTGCGACAGGGCAAACACCAGCAGGTTCAGGTCACTCCTAATGGTCACTCAGTATACCTCCATGGCCCTGCCAGTTTGTGCCTGTTTCTAATTCAGCCCCACCTTCTTTCCACACAACCCATATCACCTTCTCTTTCTGCTGTACTAGGCACCGTGGTTACCCCCATCATTCCAGACCTAGAATATTCTACATACCTTTTCCCCTTCTCCAGCATTTCCCTTTTTTCCTCTGTGGGCCTGCTCTGGCCCCAGGAATTAGAACTCTATACTCTCCCTTCTCTTCCTCTGCCCTATCTCTCTGTGTCTCTTTCCCTTCTCTTCCTCTGCCTTCTCTCTTTGCCTCTCTTCCTTTGCCTTATCTCTGTTTCTCTCTTTTCCTCTGCCCTGTTTCTGTTTCATCCTTCTCTTCCTCTGCCCTGTCTCTCTGTCGCTTTCCCTTTTCTTTCTCAGACTCTCTTCCCTTGACGTCTTTCAGAAGATCCCACTCAGTCCCATGAATTAGTTAATTAACCTTCTCAACTTACCTTTTTTAACTAAATTAGAGGCTCCCTGAAGACAGGGATAAGCCCTTCTTTATCTTCTCTCCTGTTACATTCCACATTGACCTTGTGCAAATCAGTAAAAGTCTAGGCATCAGAAAAGTCTCAGAAAGATGGAATTAAAATTCTCTTCAGCTGTAAGACCTTCATTTCAAGACCCATCCCTGGTGCCTAAGGCTGGGGGAGGCAACGTGGGGAGAAAGCACAGTAGAAACAGAAACCTCCTTCTCTTTGACACCCAGTGACATCCTCCGCATCTGTGTGCTCTGGGACAACTTGCATAACCACTTTGTGCTTTAGTTTTTTATCTTTCAAGTGGGAATAACTTACAACAAGGGAATAAGAGAACCAGACATTGAACCTCGTGTCCACTCTGAAAACTATCAAGTGTTAGAAATGACTGTTCCCAAATCTGATGACTCATTTCTGTCCCATCCCTCAATATCCACAATGCTACATTATGATGCTCATGAAATCCTCAGACCTGTAGTTTTCAGTCACCATTCAAGAGAACATATGTTGTACCAAGATATGAATCATGTTTGACCTGCTATCTAAGAAGGTGGCATGGTGGCATTTTTCTTTTGCAATCAGTCGATGAGTGACCTCAGCATTGGCCTCATGTCAGGAGCAAGGAGGACCAGAGAAGAAGCAGAGGGAAGTCTGAGGGATATTGGCAGATAACCCAAGAGTGAGGTGGAGGCTGAGGGGATGTGAGGTCCACTCAAGGATAAGTTCATAAAAAATAAGAATCATTTATCACTTTACATAAATGTTGCTTTAAATGGTTGTAACTTGAATAAAATCACAGCTTTCTGATGACTCTGAGCACACATTGGAGAGGGATAAAAATATCCAAGATGCAAATATGACTATTTGAAATCCATCAACTCTGATGAGTTTCCCCCACCCCACCCTTCAGAGCCTGCTTCCAGGTGGCACAAAAGTAAGGAATTCTGGACATGTGACCCCCCCCAGCACCACTGACTCCAGCCCTCCATGTGTGAGGGAGCCTCAGAACAGAAGAGCACCCCAAGTCCCACTCTGCAAGCTTTGCATCTGTTGTTCTCTCTCTGTGTCTCTCTGTTTTTCTATTTCGGTTTCTTTCGCTCATACACACAGCATCTTAGTGTTTGCTCTGACATATAACTACATTTAGAGTTTCCATCATTAAAGCCATCATCTCAATGCATAGCTACAAAGTTCCAGTGGAAAATCACATTCTCCTTAGCTGTTTACAGAAGTGGTACAGTTTCTCTCTTGTTCTCTCTCTCTTCCTCTCTCTCTCTCACCCTCTCTCTCTCACACACACACACACACTCACACACACACACACACACACACCAAGAAAATCTCTGTGCTTTTATTTTCATGTCTAGGTGGGAGAAAATAGAGTCAGAGAAGAGAAAATTAAACAGCTATCATATTGCCCCCTCAGAGTCATTTCTCTCCTTGAGGAGTTTGGTAGGATTTTACCAAGACACTTTGGTTCTTTCTCCATCTCTGAATGTGTAACCATGTCTTCATAATGTCCCAAATCTTTACTGTTTCTGTTAGTTCATGAAACACAAGAAAATATTATTGTCATTGGAGGTTTGACCACTTAAAGCTGACCTATTCCAGGTGTCATCCACAGTGTTAGAGCCTCATATTTGGGAAAAGCATTGTAAATAGGGGAGAAGGATATGGGGGGAGCACCAGTTACTGATGCTCAAGATGTGCAGTACATTAGGCCAGGGCAGCCTTGAGTCTTATTAGCATCCAGGACAATTTCTCTATTGTTTTTGGCACAAATGTGAGGTCATTTTTCATCTTTGAATAGCAAAAATGGGTTATAATCCTTGGCCCACATAGATTGGCCAGAGGGAACAACAATTTCACTGATATAACAGTATAACAGTTGGGAGTATTTAGACATAATTTCTTATCTTTTCCTAATAACAGGCCTGCTAAGGAAAAGAGGTAGATGGATGGATGGATGGATGGATGGATGGATGGATGGATGGATGGATGGATGGATGGATGGATAAATGGATGAAGGGAGGGATGGAAAGATGGAAGGATGAATGCAGGGAGGGACGGTTGAACAGACACACACTATCTCTACTTTCTAGTTAAGCAAACTGAAGGCCACAGAAATTAATAGTAAGTCAGTTAAGTGATAAGGCCAAATTCAAAATCTTTCTTTTTTTTTCAGGAATTTTTATCTAAAAACATTTTTTTTATTTAAACACCTTGATTACATACATGATTGTGTTTGGGTTTCAGTCATGTAAAGAACACCACCCATCACCAGTGCAACATTCCCATCACCAATGTCCCAAAATCTTTCTAAGCACAAACTCCATTCAAAATAAACATACTTAAAGATAAGATATCATAGAGGTGTATCTATATATACAAAGTAGGTAGGTGTACATATATATAAAGCATATATACAGACCACATTTACCTCTTTTCTTCATATCAATAAACTTTTATTTTGTGGTTTCCACTTAATAAGGAATAAGCCACAGCATATTCCCCTGAGCACCAACAGGAGTGACCCCAAAAAATGTTTTATACAAGGGATGTCAGTTTTTTATCTCAAATAAAACCATTGACATCCAATGGAAACAAACTTCTCAACAAAAGTTCTTGAGAAATAATTTCTTTTCATTTTTCTTCCATCACCAGAAATCACACTATCTGTCTCCCAAGATGAGCAAACATGGATCTCATCATCATGTGTTAACCTCCACCGGGGTCCCTCAGAAAGCAGTAAATTTCATCTACAATGCATAGACTAAGGAAAAGTGATCAAAAGAGAAAAAAGTTATTTCTTAACATCCTAGGGCTATTTCGTGACAGCAATAACTGGTCTACCTCCAGAAAAGACTACAGGGAGGTGTGGAGACAGGAAAGATAATACAGTGGGTAGGCACTTACCTGATACACAGCTGACCCAGATCATTTCTCCAGCATCTCATGTTTTACCAAGTTTCCTAGGAGTGATTCCTGAGTGTGGAGCCAGAAATAATGCCTGAGCACCTCCAACTATGACTCATAAAACAAACTAACAAAAGGACTATGGGATGGTGTTATGTAGCTTCCAAAAGCCCTAGAATTTCTTTACCTCATCCCTATAATAATTTGTATTATCTCGATATATGCATTCATTTGAACATGAACATGCTTATAATAAAGCTCAGAAAAATAAGCAATAAAAGTCAGAAAAAAATCTCAGTAACTTTTTTAAATAGATATAATTTAAAAGTTTGTGCATCAAAAGAGAAAAGAGCTGGAAGTTCCAGCTCACCTCAGGCAGCTCACCACGAAGAGTGATGAGTTTAGTTAGAGAAATAACTACATTTTGAACTGTCCTAATAATGAGAATGTATGAGGGAAATGGAAAGCCTGTTTAGAGCACAGGGGAGGGTCGGGTGGGGAGGAGGGAGACTTGGGACATTGGTGGTGGGAATGTTGCACTGGTGATGGGTGGTGTTCTTTACATGACTGAAACTCAAACACAATCATGTATGTAATCAAGGTGTTTAAATAAAATAAAATAAAATAAACTTTGTGCATCAGAAGAGATTATCCAATAAGAGTTTTTACAAGTCTATAAAATTGGAAAATATTTGAAAATCAAATAAAGTCAGAGAAGTTGCAAAGATTGGGTGGTTTAAGAAGATTTCTTAAGAATATATGTGAAAGCACACTAAAGCAATAAAACACTATAATGCCTAGGTAGGAGGCATAGTGATAGCCAGGCAGGAGTGTACCTGCAAGTACAGAATGAGTGAAGATAGCAAAACCATGCAAACAACCAGATGTGACTAAAAGAAAAGAGTTTCTTCCATCTCATTTGTTACAGAAAATTTTCAAGCAGAAAGTTCCTGGGTCAAATGTGCATTAGAGATAGACTTAGCCTGGGTTGGAAAATAGGGCAAGATTGAAAGTAAGTGGAAGAAATATCAATATCAATAGAGAAGGAGAGAAAAAATACCGGCTGTAAGAGGCTGGGGTGAGCTGGAGGACAGAGATGGAAGATAGAGAAGAGCGTGGTTCATCTTTGGAGCATGTGTCAAATGGCTGGATGGGGCTGTCCAAGCAAGCTGGGTCTGACTTCAGTGGAGAGGTTAGAGCTGGATCCCCACATGGTCCATTGGTGGAAATAAGAGGTGTTACTGTGAATGAGACTGAAGAAAGCATACAAAGAAGCTGAGAGGGAAATGCTTTGACAGGACACCAGGGTTGTTGTCTTGGGAAGCTGGACTCAGCACCTCCATGTGTGATGGACATGTGTCCCCTCTTTCTTTCTAGGACAGTGTCAGTTATTGATGAGGGAAAGAGACCAGGGCAGTACAATTCCTTTTGGCATGGGTTTCTATTCCATCAACTGTGCCTCTGAGGTGTTGAACTTGACAGTCCCCAAGGCAATCTCTTCCACATTTAATATCCTATTTATTTCAAATTTCTTCCCAGCTTGGCAAATCCAATAACCAGCCAATTTACTTTGGAGGAAACTCTTGGCTTTGGAAATAAGAAGGATAATTTGCTCAGGATCAAGAATGGCAGGAAATTGCATTCTTGGGTAGACTTGCTGTGTCATCGTGAACCTCGACTTTCTGGTAGTGAGGAAAGGACATACAGCATTTGAAGGCATCCCATAGAATCACTAAACGGCTCATGCAGAAACATATGCCATCATTTTCACCAGAAGTTATGATATAGATGAGTCAAACTGAGAAAGCTAAATTTAGGGTTTTCAAGGGCCCCTCCCTACTCAATGTCAGAAGTTTCCATTCAACTACAGAGAAGAGAAAAGTGCTGATACACGCAGTGTTTGATTTCTCCAAGACGAGGATATCCAACACTTATGAGCAGAAATAACAGCCATGAGCCACCCACCAGCAGGTCTAGGGCATGAAGAAATGGCTGGATTCTTGGGTCACACGAGGTATAAAACTGCCTTCCACACAAGACCACACTAACAGGGTTTTTGTATAGAAATAATTCCTAGAATCTAGGTGCCTATGCTTTGGAGAGTTTCCCCAATGGTGCCCTAGTCAAAAGTCAAGCTGAATAATGCCCCAGAGTGAGGATTAATGAAGAGGGCAGATGATGAAGTGACACAAGCTACATTCTAAGGCTAAGGAGAGAGATCCAGTCACTGGGTCAAATATAAGGTCAATAATGGCTGAGAGAGCAGATATAGATCACCAGATCCCTACTGATTCCTGCTGCTCACAAAAGAAGTTCACCAAGGCCTGTCCCTCGATGTTGTGTCTGTGTGTGAACTGCCAGAAATCACAGAGCAGATCTTGAAAGCAGCTTCTGGGCACAGTCCTGTGAGCCT
The DNA here is from genome assembly GCF_024139225.1 of Suncus etruscus. NCBI lineage: Eukaryota > Metazoa > Chordata > Mammalia > Eulipotyphla > Soricidae > Suncus > Suncus etruscus. The sequence goes on along the minus strand of NC_064860.1, from coordinate 94,727,198 downwards.
GTGTGACTGCAACCACTTCCTCTTAGCTTTTCTTGGGAGGGGGGGTCTCTGCAGGACACTTTTGGGTCTCAGCCTCTCCACGTCTTCCTATGCTGTTTCTCCTGCATCTTGATATAAACCACAATCGGGTCAATAGCCTAGATGGGATGCCCACAGGAGGGAAGGTAGATTACAGTCCTTTAGCTCCTTCTGTTGGTAAAGGCACTTATTAGTTTAAGAGTTGGTACATGATTGCATTGCTCTAGATAAAAAGCTCGTGAAACCGCAAGTGTACTTGGGAAGTACAAAGTTGTTTGCTGACACTCAAAGTAGACCCTTGTAGCTTGAGAACAGCAAGAGAAGGGTGAATAATGATTTGTGGTAATGATTTGATTGTTCAGTACTTATGCCATAGCACACACTCTCAGTGTGGTACTATGGTTATTTGGAAAATAAATTCAGCTTTGGCTTCTATGAGCCAAGATGCTGGTGGCCAAATTCGCCTGACACAGCATGCCTGACATCCGATCGCCCATGAAGAATGTTGTGGTTGTGTACAAGTCAATGATCCGAGAGAGATTAGGGGTATAAAATAATGATATGTAATGCCTACTATGGCTAGAAAGACTGAAGAGGTAAAGATGGCAATGTTATTGATAAGTTGGCAAGAAATTAAGAAAATGGACACTTCTCAGCACTGTCATGTCCCATCTTTGTGGGGAGCAAAGTATATCAAAATTCTTAAGATCCATACTTTTTGGCCCTCAATTTTCTTCTCAGTAGTTAACAAGACAAACAAATAAACATGTGAACTGAAGGATGTTTTCCATACTATCTTATAAAAAAAGTGACATTTATAATCAGAGTAATTAATGTAATTCAGTCACTGGGAAGTGATGATGTATTTATTTTTATTTATTTATTTTTTTTTTTTTTTTGGTTTTTGGGCCACACCCGGCGTTGCTCAGGGGTTATTCCTGGCTGTCTGCTCAGAAATAGCTCCTGGCAGGCACGGGGACCATATGGGACACCTGGATTCGAACCAACCACCTTTGGCCCTGGATCGGCTGCTTGCAAGGCAAACGCCGCTGTGTTATCTCTCCAGGCCCTGATGATGTATTTTTTACTTTGTCTATTTTTCCCTTTTTATTTTACATTTTTATGTTTTTAATATAAATATTTAAGCACCATAATTACAAGCATGTTCGTAGTTGGGTTTCAGTCATAAACAGAATACCCCCTCTTTACCAGTGCAACTGGTGAATTCCCACCACCAATGCCTCCCCCCACGATTTTTTATTTTTAAATATGGAACACTTCACGAATTTGAGTGTCATGTATTTTAACTTTGTGGACTCGGAAAAATGTATTGGATAGAGTTGAATGAGAGTAGCATACAACAGTATATGTTCATATTTATGTTTACACAAATGGATCATATGCTGTATATAAACATACATATATAGACATATTCACAGCTATATCCATGGCAAGAGAAAATGTTTCCCTCTGGGAGTGATGTGAGGAGAGAATTCTATTTTATAATTATTATGATTGTAATTTTTTATAGTGGAAACCTCATACCCAATCCGGAGGGATTGGGGAGCACAGGTCTGGAAGCAACACCGACACAGGAAATAATCCACACCAGGTTGAGATAAAACAGGGTTAGGAACTTCCCTACAAACTCTGCAAGCAGGCAAAAGGCAAAACTCTGGCAGGCAGACAGACTAGCTGTGGGACCAAAATCGAAAGTAGTCTCTCTGACTCAAGGTCTTTATTGGAAAGAATAGAACTACCTCATGAATGGAGAACAAGTAGGGATTGGGGGCCAATTCAAATGTTCTTCCCACCTAGGTGGAACAAGCACATGCATAGAATAAATATCCTGATTAAAGTAAGAACTAGTCACTCCAACAATTTTTCAATAATAAATTTTAAATAATAAGATTTTTTTTAACAATCAGAAGAAAAGAATAAGATTGTCAAGAGGCAAAGTAATAATGGACAAAACTTATCTGGAACCCAAGGAAATTGAAAAGCATTTTTCAGTAGAAATGGCTCTTATGCATCATAGCTCCAAAGTATTTTTTTTTAATAAGGACAGATTCCATTTATGTATGTATCATTCTGGCTCTCAGACGCAGTGGGTTATAACCTATATCCAGGTTGAAACAACATGTTTTCAGCCCAAAATAGATTGAAGGTTACAAACCCATCAAAAATGGTGACTTTCAAAAGGTTCCAGCCACTCCGAAAGTAAGACAAAGAAAAATGTTACAAAACCTATTGAATATTGTGAATAAAAATGAAACCAAATTATAATATATATATATATATATCAGCTCCAAAAATACTGACAAAGCTTCAACAAGAGAAAAAGTGGCAGATGGGTGTCAGAGAGTCAAAGAGCTTTTGAAACTTGGCTGTGAGCCAGCGATTAGAAGTATCCAAGATTAGGATGGTGAACTCATTTCCAAGAGCCACAGAAAGTTTCCTAATGTCCCTCAAATCTCTTTCTGGCTCCTGCTTGATCGTATTGCCATAATGTGAGGTTTTAAAAATTCATTTCATCTCGAGTGGAGAGGAGAAACACAAATATGTTTTTCTCAACTATATTTCAGAAATATGAACACATAATATAAATATAAACACAAATGTATTTGTCTTACAAATATGGGGGACAAAAACCAAGGAATGACAGGTGCATTTGGTGGTGTTAGTAAAGGACAAAACTAAATATCCAAGCCAAAGTCAACAACAATGAAATCATGAGACCCAAACTTTAACAACCAAAATAAAATAAAATTGACTGCCAGGCTGGGGAGGGGCAGGGGGAGGCATGGGATGGACTCTTGGAACATTGGGGAAGGGAGGTTGACACTGGTGGTGGAATTGATCCTGAAATATTGTGTCTGAAATCTAACTATGAAGTGTTGGAGTAACCTGTTTTCACCCTAATCAAGATGACTTCTGCTTGGGCCCGGAGAGATAGCACAGCGGTGTTTGCCTTGCAAGCATCCGATCCAGGACCAAAGGTGATTGGTTCGAATCCCGGTGTCCCATATGGTCCCCCGTGCCTGCCAGGTGCTATTTCTGAGCAGACAACCAGGAGTAACCCCTGAGCAGCAGGGTGTGGCCCAAAAACAAAAACAAAATATTTGAGAAAAAAAAAAAGATGACTTCTGCTTTGCATCTGTTTGTCCCATCTAGATGGGAAGAACTTCTAGACTGACCACTTACCCTTACCTGTTCTCCACCCATGGGGAGGTGGCCAACCCTTCCCAATAAAGGCCATGAATCCGAGATTTCCTCCACTTGCTCCACAGATTGTCTGTCTGCCAAATCCTTCTGCTTATAGCTCACATGTGTTGGAAGTTCCTGAACCTGTTTCATCTCCCTAACTTGATGTGGATTGTTTCCTGTATGAGCATTGCTTCCAGACCCACATCCTCCAAACCTCCCACCCGCCCCCAGGACTGGGATAGAAGGATTTCTTTTCAGTAAATCACAATTGTTTAAATTAAAAAAAAAAATTTTCATCAAGGATGACCAAGATCTGACAGTAGAGAAAAGAAGGAAACGAAGCCCAGCTAGTAGAGAACTCTGTGTTTGTTCATGTCCAAGGCATGTTTTTTGACATAATTCTTGTGTTTTCTCATCACCAGGAAAAGCACAAAGAAGCTACCACCACAATGGCCAAGTTGACAGAATCCATGAGTGAGTAACTTGCCATCTTTATTTCGGGGTTTGAATGGAAATCACACACTTTTACAGAAACCTCACCCTTTTGAGGATTCGATGTGCCTTTATTTTCCAATCTTGAGAACATGAGGGAGTGCTTACCATGCTATGTTATTTGGATGGTCCCTCATGCATTATTCAAAGATCCACTTATTGGAAAGGAGAGTAAATTCTGTGCTAAAATTGTTACATGAAGTATGGAACTGTGGAAAGGTGATGGATTTTTATTAGTAATACCACACTGACAATGGCAATCTACCATTTCTGTTGACCTGACTTTTAGGAGATTTAATAAAAATGAGCTGACATTTTCTGTGATGATATTCCATACACTGGATAATCTAAGGAGCAAAAAGAATTCTCTCAAAATTTAATTTCAATGTAGAAATTTCAGGCATCGCTATTAAAAATGGAGTGTTTGAGGTGTAAGTAGCTTGAAATGTTTTAGGTTTTTAATATATCGGCAGTGTAATGCTCTAAGCACTTAAGCTGAATAAATAGAACGCAGAAGACACTTTGAAGAGGAAAGAAGAATTAATTAAAATCCTTCTGCAAAATGAGAAATGCAGTTTCCTATATTGGTGTGTAAATATCCATGCTTATGTAGCTATGAAACAACACACTGCAATGCCTTTTTCGCTTTGGAAAAATAGTGTCTGGTGACAAATGTCCTATAGAAAGTTATAAGGTAAGCTTGAAAATCTTCCATTATTTATGCACCATGAACAGCTTTTTAAATTTGGCTTCCAATATTACCATGTACCTTACCCACATTTAACTGGGCCTTGCTATTTCCTTCAACTGTTTCTGAAATCTTAAGTATTCTTTTATAGCATCACCCGTGTACATTTATCCCCAGAAAATCACCCTTCAGTAAAGGATAAAGCTAAGGAATTCTTGACAATGTGTCTCTTTGTTCCCAGACTCCAACCTCTTCCCTCTTGTGTATGTCTAATTTTACCTTGCTAATTTTATCATGTAAGCTAAGAGTCTCAGGGACAACCACCCCTCTCTTCTGTTTTCATTCCTGTTCCAGCCCCCCACCCGCTTTCTGCTCCACCCTTCTTCCCACCTCTAGTCTTGTAGTCTGAAAAGTGTTCAAAGGATTTGCCACTTGGTTTGCAGAATTCCAAACTGGTTTTCTGCAAGGAGAATCTTCACAAAGGTCTAGAGTGCACCTCTCAGTTCTGGAAGGATATTTCATTCCAGTACCAGTAAATTAGTCCTTGTTACTTGCGTTTGGTACGAAGTACTTGCTAATACTATGACCTGCATTACTTCCAAATTGATGCTCTGTCTGTATGACGAAAATATAGTTCAGGATGATAGACAGCATCGATGAATTCCCCAGCCATTGACTCACTACCTCACTCTCTAACTCAGTTCTAAGCTCTAAATCCAAAATCAGCAACACAAAAGACCTGGTGGGTTTCTGAATGGTTTACAGTCAACCTAGTGTAGTGACCAGAAAATAACTATAGCGTTTGGGTGGATAAAAGTAAAGGTTATTGTTCTGTGAGTTTTTAGGATATGGCTCCATTAGAAATTGATGTTTCTGATCTTATAAAACATAAGGATATTCTAAGAGATCTATTAGTCAATATTTGTGAAGAAGGCATTTTCATTTTTTCTATCTGTATTGGATCCAGATGTGTTTATGTAATATCTCCTTCCAGGCTACTAATGTGTGGGTATGATGTTTCATTCTTGTCTCTGCAATAATTCAAATGATCTATGGTGGAAAAGTGTCAAAATCGAATCTCAAGCCCTTAGTGTGGGTGAGCGGGTACAGCCATCCTTATTTCCTTTGTCTTTATGAAAAAAGATCATATAGATTATGTTCATGGATGGGCAAATCCAAGGTCTGAAAACAGGCCTTGGTCTCTGAACTATCCTTACAGTTCCTGGTCCTAACAGAGAGCAGGGACGTTATTAAGTAACTGATGGGCTCTAACTCTTGGAAACACTCACCAGGAAATGTTAACCAGGCATACACACCACACTAACAAATATCTCATCAAAATAAAACTCCAGAATAATGTTCTGTAACACTTTGCCTTAATTCCACAGAGGGAAGCTATAAAAATAAATTCATTATTAAGTAAGGAGAGTCTGTCAGTTGGCTAAGCAAAGGATTAACGCAAATTACTCCATAATAACTCTGATGGGGGCACCACTTCCATAGCCAATGGGGAGAAAGGAATATGAACAAAGCCACAAATGCTCAAAACACAACTCGAATAAATTTCCAGAGCCAGGAAGCATTTTGCTTGTTAAACTGCCAAGCAAAGCCCATCTGGTTACTGAAACATGGCTTCTTCTAACTAGAACTGGATTTTTCTCTTGCACTGTTGGGGTCCAGATGCTTTGGAAGGCTGCAAATGCGATCACAGGATGGGTGTTCTTCATCTTCAAAAGCACGGATGAAGGACTTGCCATTACACATAAATGGATTATTGTGTCTTCTTTAAGAGATCAAGCCAGAGATAGCATGGAGGTAGGGCATTTGCCTTATAGGCAGAAGGATGGTGGTTCAAATCCCGGCATCCATTGGTCCCGCGAGCCTGCCAGGAGTGATTTCTGAGCGTAGAGCTAGGAGTAACCCCTAAGCACTGCCAGGTGACCCAAAACCAAATAATAATAATAATATTAATAATAATAATCAATAAAAGATCAAACAGAGGGAGTAGACTGATAGGGCAGTGGGTAGGGTATTTGTCTGGCATGCAGAAGACCCAGATTTGCTGCCCAGGGACCCAGAATGATGTCTGCAGCCCACAATGACCTGTAGTACATCAGGTTCCAGTAGGAACATGAGTGTCAGCTCAGGGACCTGGCCAGGGACAGGATGGAGGTATAAGCTGATAGCTTCTTGGGACACATGTATCATAAATCCGGTTCTCATGAGGGATCAGAAGTAAAGGACAAGAAAGATGACTGGTGGCTGGACCCTGAGGCCTTGAGTCATCCTAAGACTGAGCTGCAAGGATGTGGGATCATTTGTAGCTTGGATCAGATCAGCCTCTCCAGGGTCAAGTGTGCTTAGGCTTCCTGTGGGCTGGACTTCCTGCAGGACAGAACCAGGGTCTGAAAGCTATACTGTAGGTAGAGGAGGCAAGTGTGAAATGTATCCTGGAGGTGGGGGCTGACTGGGTGCAGGACAGAGAGGGTTGCCTGGGAGACCACATGATGGACTGGATCTAGTTTTTGTTGGTAGAGGCCTTTGGATAGGTCCTCATTGCCTTCTCATTAGATATATCTCAATTGGTTCCTTTGGTTTACATGTTAAAAGGATGTTTCATCCATTGCATACTCATCTGGCTATTTTCCCTTCCCTTGGGGTGGGCCTTGTTTTTCTCAATAAAGGCTGCTTTGGCTGCCTGGAGGGGAAGCTGCCATCTTGGCTCGTGGTTCCACGTGGTGGAGGGACTGGCTTGTGGGTGAACAGCTTGCAGTGTGAGTTTCTGGCCTGCTATTCCTTCCCAACCGTGTACGGATTATTTCCTGAGTTGGAATTGCCGCTGGACCTGCGTCTCTTGTCCTACCTGGATTGGGGTCATGAGGATTCCTCTACCTCTTTGGGGATTGTGGAACGCACAACCCACCATTTCACACAGGTTGAGCATTAGGCTAGGCTCTCTCCTCACCTCTCCTCACTTTTCTCCTCTTCTCTCCTCCCCTCACCTCCTTGCTCCTCTTTTCTCCTCTTCCCTTCCCTTCTCTCCCCTCTCCTCTCCACTCCCCTTTCCACCTATCCTCCCCCTTACTTGTCTCTTCTTTCTTTCCCTTCTCTCTCCTCTTCCCTCCTCTCCTCTTTCATCCTCTCCCTCCATCCTTTCTTCTTATCCCTCCCACACTCCTCTCTTCTCTCCCCTCCACTCCTTTCTTCTCCCTCCTCCCCTAGTTTCTTCCTTCTCTTCTCCCTCCCTTCCCCTCCCCTTCACCCCCTCCTCTCTCACACTTTACTTCTCTTTGCTTCTCTTTTCCTTTATCTCTATCTTCCTCCCTCCTCCCTTTCTCCTCTCCTCTCCTCTCACCTCTCTCTCTGTCACTCTGTCTCTGTCTCTGTCTGTCTCTCGTTCACTGGCCTGAATCTGCTCAAAGGGCATCTAGCAAGTCTAGCTGCCCATTCCTTGACCCCCTTCCCCCAAAGACAACCCAGCCCTAAGAACTTCTGCTGTATTGCTGACAAGCAAGTGAAACTTGGGGGCTGGAATGAGTTTTCCAGAGCAGAGCTGGGAGATGGCAGTATTGGGGGGACAGAGGGAGTGGCTGAGGAGGCAGACACTCCAGCTCTCCTTGGAGACAGAGCCTCCCTCTTTCCCAGACAGCTGGTGCAGGATCTTCCCCCCTCCCTGAAGAACTTTTCTCACTCACTTTGCACTTCCTAGACCCAGCCTGGAGGGCACCTGGACCCTGGACCTTCTACGATACCCACCCCCCACCCCCCATCTCTAGGGCACCAAAGTCCTCCTGATTCACTGGACATCATTTCCACATCTGGGATCAGGGCTTGGTGCCTCTACACATCTCCTGGTATGAAAGAAGAGAAGGCACCAAGGCAGACATAAATCTCTCAGCAGTCCCCCTAAGCCAGAAGGCCCCCCAAGACCGCCAGCCCCCAAAATGTCCCCTCTCTGGCTCCACCACCCCCAAGTCCCCAAAGTAGACAAAATGGTGCTCCAGTGACCCCCAGGGCTCTGAAGTAACCCCACCTCCTCCCGGGCTCAACCACAACCCAGCAAGGACCCCCAAATCCCACAGCGCCCCAGAACAGGAGCACACCCACTTGCCTTTTGCTCTAGCCCCAAAGGGTGGGGTGGGGCGTGGACGAGTCAACAAATGCATTTTCAAAAGCTCTCACCTCCCACTTCTCCACGCCCCTTCCCAGTGCCTCTCTCTGCCCTTCCCTCCCTCTGCCCACGCCTGCAGCCTGGCTCCTGTCTGGGCCCCCAGCACCTGCCATTGGAGGCCTTCCTCCTCCTACCTCCCCCTCTCTCCTCCTCCTTCACCCCTCTACCCCTCCACCCTCTCCCAGGCCCCTGAGGACAGCAGGTTTGAAGGAGGAAAAGCAGTCAGGAGCCAGGGCCAGAGCAGGGCTAGGGGATGGGAGGTTCCCCTTCCCTGCCCCCTAGCTTTCTGCAGCACCCAGAAAGAAGCAGAAGGAAGATGCAAGGGTGGGGGACTTGGGGGGCTGATGGCCCCTAGGGTGGCAGATTGCGTCTGAGGGTGTGAGGCGTGTGGGGGTTCAGGGCCTTCGAGTCTCCCATCAGACACGCCCTGGAGCTCAGAACAGATGGCCAGGAGCCTCAGAGAACACGGAATTCCGGAGGCTCCAGCTCGGCTCCGGGGAGCAGCCAGCAGGCCGCAGCTCCCACGCAGAGGCTCAGGAGCCAGCCCAGCCCCAACGGGCTGAGGACGCAGGAGGGGAGGCGCTGCAGGGCTCTGGAGGGAAAGTCAGAGAAGCCCGAAGTGGTGGAAGGGAAAAGGAGTTTATTCGCAGGGACCCAGAGTTCCCGTAGTCCTGGCAACCTGGGTCCTGAGCTGGGTCTGCTCCTGGTGGTGATTCCAAAGACAGAAGCCAGTGAGAGAAAGAGAGAAAGAAAGAGAAACGAGAGAGACCATGTAGGAGGAGCCCAGGAGGAATGTGGGTTCTCCTCCCTCAGGAGATCTGCAGAGTGGCCCTCCCCCAACAAAGTGCCACCCACCCCCACTTCCTGCTGCCTCTGTCTGGCCCCAAATTCCATTTGGCATCTGGACCCAGGAGTGCCTGGGATTGGCCCAGCAGCAGACAGAGAGAGAAAGACAGAGACAGAGAGACAGAGACATACACAGTCAGAGACAGAGAGACTTAGAGAGAGACAGAGTCAGAGACAGAGAGAAGAAGCAGAACTGTAGTGAAGGCTGATGTGGCTTTGAACAGCAAAGTCTTTGAACAGCACTCAACTCACTGACTATTGCTTTGGTTACTCTGCTCTGGTGATTCCGATGCCTCCATGCCCATAAATGTACTCTACTTTGATTTCGACTCTTCTTGGGACCCTAACTCATCGCTGTCTTTGATGCTCCAAATCCTTGTCAGCTGTTTCTCACTCCCCAGTTTTCCTCAATTTCCCTCAAGGCTCCTTCCTTCCCCATCACTCCCTCAGATCAATAATTTTCCTCTTGCAGTCATCCTCTCTCTGTCTCTCTGACTCTGATTTTTTTCTCTGTCTCCCTGTCTCTTTCTTTCTGTCTGTCTGTCTCTCTTTCTGTCTCCCTGTCTCTTTCTGTCTCTCTGTCTCTGTCTTTTTTCTCTGCCTGCTGGTGGCTCAGTCACTGCTCTCGTGTGTGTGTGTGTGTGTGTGTGTGTGTGTGTGTGTGTGTGTGAGAGAGAGAGAGAGAGAGAGAGAGAGAGAGAGAGAGAGAGAGAGAGAGAGAGAGAGAGAGAGAGAGAGGTGGGGCAATCCCAGGCATCCCTGGGTCCAGATGCCTCCTGGAATTTGGTGGCAGACAGGAAGCAGGAAGTGTGAGTGGCACTTCCGTGGGGAGGGCCACTCTGCAGATCTCCTGAGGGAGGAACCCCTTAACTCAGGAACCCCATATTCCTCTCTTGGGCTCCCTTTTACATTTTGTCTTTCTCTTTCTCCCTCTCTCCATTTCTCCCTCTCTCCCACCCACCCCCACCCCGGATATTCCCTGTTTGGGTCCTGAGTACTACAGAGAGGGCCGGGGTGGCTGGTTAAACATTGAACCCAGGAGTTGCTCTTCAAAGCTCAGTGCCCAGTTAACTGAACACCCTTCAACGGCTTGGAGGCACAGGTGTTGGTGAGCACATGCCCTTCCTACTATCTTCTGGCTGTGCTCCCCCCCCCAAAAAAAAAATTTCCACAATACTTTAACCCTGAGATCCTGCAGCTGAGTATCATGACTACCAGGCAGTGTTTTGACATGGTTATATAAGGCTGATAATCTATAGGTAGAGGCAAGTAGCAAGCTAAAATGTATATTCATAAACACCAATCATTATAATCAAATGTGCATATACCATGTAAGTAATAGGTTTATTGCTGGTTAACATATGTATACATACAGAAGAGCATATTACTGTATTGAAAGCTGAATACTAGAAAATTACTATGATGAAATGGCACTAAGGGAATGGCCATTGTCTCATATGGGGCAACCTTGTATTTCAAGCCAGCCTTGCATTTCTTCACTCCTCATTCCCCTTACTCTGTTTTCCTCTCTGTTACAAGGACAGGAAGCATTTGAGGTTGTTATCTGGTCCCATATTTCTCACAAAGACTTGATAGTTACAAAGTCACACTTTGACTAGAAATTGGCCTTAGATACTCAGATATTTTTTAAACTTTATTTATTGATTGGTTTTTGGGCCACACCCAGCGGCGCTCAGGGGTTATTCCTGGCTCTACACACAGAAATCAGCCCTGGCAGGCACAGGGGACTACATGGGATGCTGGGAATCGAACTTACCGAACCTACCAAATCTATCGAACCTACAGCTGTGCTCGCTCTTTCTGGCCCCTAAATACTCAAATATTTTGGAGTTATGCTACTTTGGAGGGTTTTATTTTGTGACAGGTGGTTTCTTTCCAACAGTACCTGTATCTCAGAAGTGATCCTCACCTTCTACTTGATTTTTCTCCTTCCTAAAGATAAGGCCATATCAATTTGGTAACTCCCACCCACTTCTCAGGTTCCTTCCCCCGCAGCACCAACCCATGGTTCTGGGATTCACATCAAATCAGGAGAGATCAAAACCTCCCTTTGGATTTCCTGAATCTCCACTCAAAGCAAACATCACCGCCTGCTGAGTTGCTAAGGAGTTTTAGATCTAGGAGATATTTACTTCATTCAGTGGTTGGTCTTTATCTCACCTAGGAGTAAAGGTCCTATTAAAGCAAAACAGAGAGCATGATCCTCTGGGGAATGAAAAGAGAAGACAGTGAGAAAGAGGTTGCCCTGTATACAGCTGACCCCGATTTGATCCATCCCCAACACTGCACATGGTCCCCTGAGTGCTGCCAGGGGTCACTAACTCCTTCACCAGTGTCCCAGGTTCCTGTTCCTGACTCCTGACTCCTGAGCTGACACATTGTTTGCTGTAGGTTTGAGTCTCCAGTGTTGTTTAGTTCACAGTGTTGGTGCTTTTAGGAAATTCCATTTCTCCTATTATTTGAGACAGCTTAAAGATTCTCATACAGACATGAATCATCAAAACACAAAGGATGTTTTGTCCTAAGTCTCCTAGACCTCACTGTCTACTAGAAGAATAACTTGACCTCTTTTTATGAGGACCCTGAAGTTAAGTGCTCTTTCATTTCTTGGCCAAGATGAGATTCTGGTGAAGCAGGGAAACAGAGAAAATAAAGCTTAAGTTGAACCTTTCAAATGTGGATGTTGAGGGAAATAGTTTTCGACATACAAGTCCCAGTCAGGAAAGATTGGAGGAAAGAATAAGAATGAACCAAAGCAGCCACTTTGGAGATGAGCAGAACCCATATGTTATGGTATTTCAATGTACTCTGGCAGAAATCAGATCAATGATAAGGTACTTGTCAACAGTGCTGGAGAAGAAATGATGGATGTGAAAAGGATATATGCAGAGTGGTATGTGCTCTGCACTGGAGAAATAAGATCACAGTAGTAGTCAGTAAGAGAAGGTCTTGTCAATCCCTGTGAGTGTGGTGGCACCTGTTAGGGTCCAGAGTTGAAGGACGAAACCACACAATTGAAATAAAGCAAAGCAAAACTTTACTCAATTTATTCACCAACAAGCCACAAACTGACTGATAGGGGCCGTTGCCTGCAGGAGGTGACCCCCTGGGGTGTCACAAGTCAGGTTATATAGGGCTAGCAGCAGGAAGTCTTGACCTTTAAGTTGATTGGCTGTTGTCAAGGGTGTTTCATCATGTCCTTTTATGGCTAGATATTTAGGGTGGTATATTGTAGTTTATAGGGCCTTGGGGTCTGCATCATTATTGTTGGAATAAAAACTTAGTCCATACATGAAACTTAGCTTTGTTAGCCTTAAATGGAAACTTAACTTTAGGTTGATAAAATGGAGTCCCTTTTCTCCAGGCTCCACAACATCCAGAGAAAATTGTCTCTGGCCCCTCTTCTCCAAAACCCTTTGGTATTTTCCAAGTGTTGAAGATCTTTGTTCGCAGATTAGGTGATATTTGATGCCTCTAGATAGCTTGATGATGGGAAATACTAGGCCCAGCCTGAGTGAGGGGTAGTGGGCAAGAAGTCAAGGTCATTCATGTAGCTGAGGATTGAAGTACTTACCCTACACTAGGTGCTCCCAATTAAACTGCACAGACACATAGTGGGTCTTTCAGGTTGGTGAACATATAGGGGTGTGGGTGTGGATGTGTGTTTGTGTTGGTAGGGGCTGGAATAATGTGCCCTGGCTCCATGGGCACGGGTGGGAGGTATCACAGAAAAGTGTCCTCCCCAGAAGGGCCAGATTCGAGTGCCTAGTGAAGAAGCAAGCCTCTCCTTTGGAAGGGGACAGCAACTCCTGGTAGGTGAAGTCAGAATGATCTGTCAGGTGGGAGAGAGGTAGAAAGGGGGAGGGCTAAGGAAGAAGAGTGAGTGAGTGAGGGGGGAGGATGAAGGAGAGAGTGAGAGAGAGAAGAGGGGAGAGGGAAAGAAAAATGGAGTGGAGAAAAGTGAGAGAGTAGAGGGGGAGAGAAGGAAGGAGAGAAAGGGAGGGAGAGGGAGAGAGAGAGAAAGTGAGAGAAAGGAAGAAAGAAGAGGAAAGGAGAGGGAGGGAGGCAAAGGATAGAAGTAGAGGGAGGGAAAGGTAAGGAGGGAGGAAGGGTGGGGAGAAGAAGGGAGGGGAAGGAGAGCTCCTACCTCAATTGTTCTCTAATCAAACAGAAACTATCAGAACCACCTCAGGAAACATCCCATTTCCTTCCTTCCAAACAGAGCTCTGTTCATTTTTTTTTCGTAAAAGTCCTCATATATTCCTAAAAGGATCTTTAACTTCTTTTCTTTTTAAGATGATGAAATATGATTTCTAGGACCAAAATTAAGTGTAGGTATGCTATCGTTTCACGTCTTATCTTTTATTCCAGATTTTCAGGTAGGAAAACAGTATTTAGATTTAGTATTTTCTCAATGGTCTTGGCTTTCTGGACAGCCAAATAGAAAATGAATTCACTCTTCAAGATTTTTAAAGGCTTACCTGCTTTCTTTTAATAGGCTTTACTCCCATCAGAACCAGTAGCATAAAAAGACAGGATAAAGCGAAGTTTTAAAGAGACTGACATTTATTAAAAAGCCTAAGTCTCTAATTTTATAAAAGTCATGTAGACTCTGAGTAGGAAAATGATTTTGGACAGGTTTCTTCCAACATTCCCAACCCAAACCCTGAAGCAGAATTTCCTCTCAGATTTTGGGATGAAAACTCAGGCCCCTCCTCCCAAAGCATGGTCTTGTAATGCCCATGACATCCTCATTCTGGTCATAAGTAATGATGGTTTTAGACACCAGAAACTCGCATGAAAAGGTGAACAAAGAACCTTGGGTTTTGAGCCAATGATGCTCTGACTTCCTGTTCAGATTTTCATTTCCCTCTTAATTTACAGTTTAAGCAAACTGGCTTCACAGATTATCTGATTCCAAATTTTTTCTCCAGAATCCTCCAAGCTAATTGGTCAATCAGAGGGAAAGGCATTTGAAATTTTTTCACTAGAAAATTCTAGAGCAATGAGGGATAAAAAAAAATGACAAACAAAACCAGAAACAATACCCACATTCAGAAAGATCACAGAATTTGGGGAACTCTTTGAATGGCCAGACTATAATGATACAAAAAAGTGCTTTAATCTTTTTTGTGTGTGCTTTAATCTTAATAGAAGGGTAAAAATAGTAGACTAGTGGAAAATTCCTGTGGGCTCAGTGTCCTAGCACCTCAAGTCTGCTATATCCTGATGGCTCATGTTTATATTTCTAAGTAAACTTTGAAGTTCACTATCTAGCCTCTTTCTGGCAGGAGTGCTAACTGTAATCATCCCCATTAGAAATACAAAAAGATGGAATATATGTTTCTTTGAACCTGAATACCAATTTTCTGGTGAAGAAAAGTAGAAAAGAATGAGAATATATATATATATATATATATTGGTTTGGGGGGACCACACCCAGAGGTATTCAGCAGTTACTCCTGGATTTGTGCTCAGAAATTATTTCTCACAAGTTTGGGAGACCACATGGAATGATGGGGATTGAACCCAGATCAGCTGCATGCAGGGCAAACACCCTACCCAATATGCTATCACTCCAGTCCCTAGATAGATAGAAAGATAGATAGATAAATTATATATATATTGATTTCAATTACACAAATATAATATATACACACATTTTTTTCTAGCCACTGAGAAAAAATGGTGATTTCAAAGAAAATATTCCCACTTTTTAAATATATACTTATATAATAATATAAATAATATGTACTTACACAATAATATTAATAATATATGTGTATAACAATATATTACACATAATATATGTGTAATTACACATAAATATATATATTTGAAAAGTGGGAATATTTCATTTGAAATTACCTTTTTTTCTCACTATCTAGAAAGTATCATTGTGATAAAAGAACAAAGAAACGCATTGTGATCTCACCAGAATCCTAAACAGTACTGGGTTGAGAAGGGGACTGTCTTATCATGATGAAATTCTTCCATAAGGACCAGAATATGTCACAAGAGAGACCCGCATTTCAGGGCATCCTGGGGAGGCCAGGAAGGTGTAATGAACCTGCCAGAAGCTTTAGGGTCATGAAAATTTCACACACGGAAGCTTTTCCGAAGTAACTTGGGATTCCTTCCTCCAGGGGATACCCTGAGCTCATGGGGAGGCTCAGGCAGGGCTCTGTGTTCTCCAATGGCCTGTTGGGTGTGCTGTGAAATTCCCTCTTCAGGCCCAGCCTGATGGATACAGATTCCGAACTGCGAAAGCCCGAGGATCAAGAGGCTGGTTTCCATGGAGATGTTCACAGCTTTGCTAAAATCCCCTGCAGAAGGGAAAGTAGCAGCCTCCAGTGCTCACTGTGGGCACAAGTGAGCCCACATGAAAGCATGCACCTGTCCACTCACCTACCACATGCAACATGCACATCCCTGCACGTGTCGTTGCAGGTGGTGTGTGCGTGCTCATGTGGTTCATGCTGCATTTATGGACACATCTCTGTGTACATGTGTGTATGTATATAGCTAAACATGTGTGCACCGTAGAATAGGGCTGATTCGCAGGCCTTATTTTTTATTTAGACACCAT
This sequence comes from Suncus etruscus, assembly GCF_024139225.1. Classification (NCBI taxonomy): domain Eukaryota; kingdom Metazoa; phylum Chordata; class Mammalia; order Eulipotyphla; family Soricidae; genus Suncus; species Suncus etruscus. The sequence goes on along the minus strand of NC_064860.1, from coordinate 94,711,166 downwards.
GGTTAATAACACAGGTTTATTTTCCACAGATAAAGTTTTTCATGATTGAGTTACAGTCATACAACGTACAACAACCTTCACCAGTGCGCAGTTCCCACCACCAGTGTCAACAGTTGCAAGCCTTTGTTGTAGCCGTTCTTAGAGCCTGGTTCCATACCCTATCATCCCTAGGAAGCATTTATATACTATATATGCTTTAGATCCTAAGTAGCTATTATCTCACTTGGAAAAGCTTTGGGTTTTAATTTCATATTTTGCAGGGTCTGCTTTATCCTATTTAATTAAAAAAAATCTCTTGTTGGGACCAGAACAAATTGTATAGTGGGGAAGGCATTTACCTTGCAAGCAGCCAATCTGGGTTTGATTCCCAGCATCCCATATGGTTCCTTGAGCCTGCCAGGAGTGATTTCTGAGCACAGAGCCAGGAATCAACCCTGAGTGCCACTGGGTGTGAACCCCTCCTCAAATAAATAAAATTTCCCTTCCTTATCCTCTGCTGATAGGATTGTTCCCAGATCTTGGTGTCATGCACTAGTTCACATTTGGTTGTGGTGCTCACAAGGATGTTTTACTCTGGAGGTCTTAGACAACAGAACCACTTGGACCCTGCAGTGGCACCAGGGTTTAAATTTGAGACCTGAAGCTGGCAAGGCAGGGACTGTAGCCAACGAATTAGTCCATGGACACCTGCCTTGGTTTGTTCCATTCAATATCTGCCTGTGCAGATTTATACAAGCCAGTGTTTTGAAGAAGGCATTATATATATTTGTTCACATTTTATTTGAAGCTCTGTGATTTGTAATCCTGTCCATCATCAGGGTTCATGCAGACAACATCCCAATACACACCTTCCACCTGAGTGTCCACTTCCTTCCACCACTGTCTCAGTGTTACTGTCCACCCCACATTCCCCACCTTGGTTCTATAGATTGTCTCAAATTCTGTTGCCTTTGGCCATTGGTTGTTGCCTTACTATGATGCTTGCTTGCTTTTCTTTCTTTCTTTCTTTCTTTCTTTCTTTCTTTCTTTCTTTCTTCCTTCCTTCCTTCCTTCCTTTTTCTTTCTTTCTTCCTTCCTTCCTTTTTCTTTCTTTCTTTCTCTTCCTCCCTTTATTTCTTTCTTTCTCTTCCTCCCTCCCTTTCTTTCTCTTCCTCCCTCCCTTTCTTTCTTTCTTTCTTTCTTTCTTCTTTCTTTCTTTCTTTCTTTTTTTTTGGGGGGGATTTTTGGGCCACACCCGGTGACACACAGGGGTTACTCCTGGCTATGCGCTCAGAAGTTCCTCCTGGCTTGGGGAACCATATGGGACACTGGGGGATCGAACCGCGGTCCGTCCAAGGCTAGCGCAGGCAAGTCAGGCACCTTACCTATAGCGCCACCGCCCGGCCCCTCTTTCTTTCTTTCTTTCTTTCTTTCTTTCTTTCTTTCTTTCTTTCTTTCTTTCTTTCTTTCTTTCTTTTCTTTTCTTTTCTTTTCTTTTCTTTCTTTCGGTGATGGCTCAGAGCAAGGACCAAAAACCACCACCAGACAGTCCAAGGGATACCACTAGAAAGGTGTATACACTTCTGCTACCCTGAACCTTTCTGTGTATATGTGTGTGTGTCTGTGTGTGTGTGTGTGCGTGCATGCGATCAGGGTTTTTATTTACATATAGCACAAGAGGTTGTTATTCCTCTTATTTTTTTAATTTTTTATTTTAACACCATTGTTACAAGGTTGTTCATACTACAGGTTCTTTTATTTTTTCAGATAAAGTTGTTCATGATCAAGTTACAGTCATAAATGTCCAACAACCATTTCTACCTATGATCTAAAGCAATATAAATGCTTCTTAGGAATGAGGGTGGGAAGATCATTTTGTATCTGTTTCTATCTGGTTGACATCATTCAGCACAATGCTGAGTGACAAATTGCCTGGTCACATCTTCTCTTACAGTTGAGTCATTTTCCATGGTGTATTTCCTTTTTTGTTGTTGTTGATTTGTTTTGTTTTGGGGTCACACCCGGCAGTGCTCAGGGGTTACTCCTGCCTCTACACTCAGAAATCGCTCCTGGCAGGCTCAGGGGACCATATAGGATGCCGGGATTCGAACCACTGACCTGCATGAGAGGCAAACGCCTTACCTCCATGCTATCTCTCCGGCCCCCCATGGTGTATTTCTTTATCCACTCATCTGTGCTTGGGTAGGTGAATCACTTCCATGTTCTGGCCATTGTACATAGTGTTTCAGTGAACATAGGAGCATGGATGATTTTTTGAAATAGTACTTTTGGGTCCTTAGAGTAGAAGTGGGACTGATAACTCACATGGAAGTTCAATTCTTATGAGAATTTTATGACTTCATACTATTTTCCAAAGTGTTCAAGCCAGTTGTTATTCCCAACAGCAGAGGTTGAAGGTTCCTTTTCCCTCATATCCAAACCAGCACTGATTGTTCTTGTTCTTTTTAATGTGTACCAGTCTCCAGGGTAAAAGAGAACATCTAATTGTTTTAATTTGCATTTCTTTGATGCTAAGTGATGGGGAGCATTTTATCATGCACCCAAAAACCATGTCATTTTTACTCTGTTAAGGTGGATATTAAACACTAGATTATTATAGGAAGTAAAGAAAATATAGTCTCCTTCAACTCAAACCACTGGAGAGCTAAGGAGATGACAATTTGAGGGGACATAAGCTCTGTGGCCTATGTGTCATCTTCCAGTTTCAACCATTGAGGAGGTCCTAAGAAAAGGTGAAGAACTTGCTGGTCTTCACAGAAAAGCCTTCATTACCTTCATGTGGGAATATCAACTGGATATCTAAAGGTGACAACTGAAGTTGTCATTCTTATTGAATGACAAGAGGTTAACCTGAGAAAAACAGCAGGAGGTCTGCACAGAGGGTTCTGGCCTGTGTCTCTCCTTGGTCACCCTCTCCTACCAATGCCACTGATCCTCTGCCATGCACACAGGAACAAATGGACCATAAACAGACCCATCTCTGCAATTCAGGAGGGCAGACAAGGACTTAGAGTGGGGTTTGGGAGGGGCGAACCTGACAGTGCTTAGCGTTACTCCTGGTTCTGTGCTCAGGGCTTAATCCTAGCTCAGAGGACTATATGAGGTTCCAGGGATTGAACCTGGGTTTGTTGTGCAAGGGAAGTGTCTTACTCCCTGTACTATCATTCTGGCCCCATAAACTTAGTGTTCTTAACTAAAAAGCTTCACAACCATTGGGGGAAGATAGCAGGGCAGTAGGAATGAGAACAACTTTGGGAGTTTTGTGTTTGTTTGATTTTATTTTGTTTAATAAAAATAAAATTTTAATTGAATTCCCATGAGATAAACAGTTGCAAAGTTATTAATGATTGAGTTTCTGTCATACACTGTCTAACACACTTCACACATCACATTTCCCACCACCAATGTCCCAAGTTTCCCTCCCGCCCTGGCCCCTGCCCTCTCCTCTGCCTGCCTCTGGCAGACATTTTTCCTCTCTCTCTCTTCTCTCTCTCACACACACACTCCATCTCTTTATCTTTTCTCTCTTACACACACACACTCCCTCTTTCCCTCCATCTCTCTCCCCCTCATTTTCTCTCTTCCTCTCTGTGAGACAAACTTTTCCAGGAGTTTTTAATCCAGAAATAGATACTCTTCTGTGTCTCGGGTGCCAGAGAGATAGTACAGGAGTCATGGTGCTTGTCTTGCCTGCCTTCAACATGAATGATTCCAGAGCCCAGAACCCAGAGCAAGGGCCTACACTATTAGAAGATGAGGTTGAAGTTACTAGAAAGATGGACATGGAGGAGGTTGGTTCATCCTGAAATGGAGTCAATATGTAGGGAAAGGAAAAGAACCCAGATTCATGTAATATCTACAGATGCTAATTCACAGGGTGCATTTCTGAAACCCATGAGTGATATCAAATATTGCTGTTGCAATTTTTTCAAGTTTTAATTTTAAAAAGCTGGTGAAAGGAGAAGAGACAGAAAGGAAGTAATGGGGGGGTCCAGGGCTCAAGAGGATAAGGTACATTATGGTATCAAAGAATGATAAAGCTTTTTTTTTTTTACCTAAATCAACAAATTCAACAACACTGAAATCATGAGACCAATCTTTAGCAATCAAATTTAAAAATGTTCCTATCAAGGGGCTGGAGTAATAGCACAGTGAGAAGGGCACTTGCCTTGCATACAGCTGATCAGGTATGATCTCCATCATACCATATAGTCCCTCAAGCTCCCAGGAGTTATTTCTGAGTGGAGATCCAGGAGAAACCCCTGACCAGTTGTGGTCAAAAAAAAAACAAAAACAAAAACAAAAAGGTTCCAATCAAGATGGGGAGGAATGAGAGTTTCAGTGGAGGGAACCTGAAGACACTGATATTGGAAAGTTGACACTGGTTGTGGGGTGGATGCTAGAATGTTGTATGCATTAAACCCAACTATGGCTAACTTTGTAAGTCACGGTGCTTTCATAAAATGTATTTAAAAGTTTTAATCCAAAAATGCCCTCTCCCAATATAAATGGCTATTTTGGGCAACTGCTCCCCCTCAAATGTGACTCCTCTCATCTCCCTCTATCCCTGGCTCCCTTCTGTCCCTCACTAACCTACAGTCTAGAAATCAAATCCTTTAGACCAGTGTTTTTCAACCTTTTTGTGCAAAGGCACACTTTTCTCATGAAAAATATCACGAGGCCGGGCAGGCGAGGTGGCACTAGAGGTAAGGTGTCTGCCTTGCAAGCGCTAGCCAAGGAAGGACCGCTGTTCGATCTCCTGGCGTCCCATATGGTCCCCCTAAGCCAGGGGCAATTTCTGAGCACTTAGCCAGGAGTAACCCCTAAGCATCAAATGGGTGTGGCCAAAAAACCAAATATATATATATCATGAGGCACACCACCATTAGAAAATGTTAAAAAAAAATTAACTCTTTGCCTATATTGACTATATATAAAGTAATTCTCTTGAATAGGAATCAAATAAACACAAAGAAATTATTTTATAATTACTTTATTATGAAAAAAAAAAAGAAAGAAAAAAAAAAGGGCCCAGAGAGATAGCACAGCGGTGTTTGCTTTGCAAGCAGCGGATCCAGGACCAAAGGTGGTTGGTTCGAATCCCGGTGTCCCATATGGTTTCCAGTGCCTGCCAGGAGCTATTTCTGAGCAGACAGCCAGGAGTAACCCCTGAGCAATGCTGGGTGTGGCCCAAAAACCCCAAAACCCAAAAACCCAAAAAAAAAATAAATAAAAATAATTACTTTATTATGAAATAATCTAATGATTGGTCTATTTGTGAGCTGAAGCCACACGTTACAGATGAAATTGGAATTTTTCTCACAGCACACTAGACAATATCTCATGGCACACTAAAGTGCTGTGGCACAGTGGTTGAAAAACGCTGCTTTAGACTCATCTCCTCCAACTCATGGGTGTGTGTTGTCACACCCTGTCTTTACCCAAAACAAAGGTGGTCCCCAATTTCCTCTTTTCTTTACACCTAGCCCTTAGATAAGTAAAAATACACCTAGATCTCACTGAACCCTCCCCTGCCCAGGCAAATCTGTAGTGGTTTATTTAAGAAAATTCAGTCTGGCTTTGGCACTCAGAGAGAACACAAAGCGAGAAGCCATTGACTCCATGACTCTCTCCTGACTGGCTTGGTTTATTCATTCTTCATTACTATCTGCTTCAGACTCATCTGCCTGGGATTGGAAACAAAGTGTGTGGGGTGATTTTACAACACTGGGATATTTCTTTACAAATGTGGATGGTATGTTAGTAACAGGAGATTGCCTAGTACAATGTGGAATCTTTAAACAAATGCAGGAATTCCTAAAATCTAGGGACAGTTATCAAGTGGGGAGCCTCCTTCAGTCTCAAGAGTCACTGATGAATAATGGGCCAGCAGAGATGCGCACTTCCCCTCCACAGAGGAAGAAAGGTGCATCTGCCTGTGGAAAGAACGATTTGTGCATCCTGGTTACCTGGCCTAGGGGATCTGATGCTGGTGTGTATATTTGTAGAACTGGCTTGCTTTCTGACCCTCCTGAGAAGTGCACCATCTAAAAGAAACATCCTGGACCAGATTTTCTGCTTCGGTTGCCCCAAATGTCTCCATAAACAATAATCATCACTTGGGCTCCCGCTTTTGTTTCTAAAACAAAAGTTTCCATTTGAGCATAATTGTAATTATAACCGGAGATGGGTTCAATGGAAGATAATACCAACTTCTTTTCAATCTTCACTTCTGTTTTCAAGACAAAGTCCCAACAACCAGCCCTTATTTTTAGTGGTTGCTGTTCACCATTGTTTGAGTCACCACTTAAGTGAGTTCCCTGATGGACATCTCTGTCCTCCCTCTCCATCTTCGGGGGTGAGAGAAAAGAACGCTCTCCTGCTACCACACACACATTCTACCTCAATTTTCACAAAATTGTGTCCAGAGTGTTCCAGCAGCAGCATTTTCCTTTTGCTCTTGGTAAATGCTTCTTTTCCCATTTCCTCTAGGACTTGAAGTGAGAATTATAGCCGGGGATGAATCTGTCGGTGGCTCTGGTGCATACACTCCTGGGAGTGAGACTCACAAGCTGCAGCAGATAAAGCTTTTGCTGCTTCTCTAACCAAAGCCCTCTTTTCTTTTTTTTTAATTAATTTTTTTTTTTTGGTTTTTGGGCCACACCCAGCATTGCTCAGGGGTTACTCCTGGCTGTCTGCTCAGAAATAGCTCCTGGCAGGCACGGGGGGACCAGATGGGACGCCGGGATTCGAACCAACCACCTTTGGTCCTGAATCGGCTGCTTGCAAGGCAAATGCCGCTGTGCTATCTCTCCGGGCCCTAATTTTTTATTTTTAATTATGAGAACAATGATGCAAAGAGGACAAGTTAAAGTTACAGTGAAAGGACAATCGCCCATAAACAGAGTTCTCAGAAGAAATCCCCTTGCTGACGCCTAAATATTGAACTTACAGTCAAAGAACATTAAGAAAAATAAGGCAGAACCCATGTACAATTACTTTGTCCACAAGTCCCCAGATTGTAATACATTATAACATTTCTTAGCAGTACACAAAGCAATCTAAAGCCATGAAATTTATGTGACTCCTTAAACATTGAAGGCATAGTATTTTTTTATATTTTCATGCACATGCATATTAGTTTAAGTTAACATCAAAAGTTTAAGAGGTTTTTTTTTAAGGGTTAATCAAAAGAGCACAGTAAAAACGGTCTTAGAGTGACAAATATTGTTTGCATAGGCCCACCAAAATATGGGGGTGCATGGAAAGGAAAAGCCTTGGTTAAATACAAGGAGACCCTACCCCTGAAGTTTCCTGAAAAGCCCTCTTTTCTTAAAAATTTTTAGAAAATAGGGGCCAGAGCGATAGCACAGCAGTAGGATATTTGCCTCGCATGAGGCCGATCCAGAATGAACCTTGGTTCTATCCCCAGCGTCCCATATGGTCCCCCGAGCCAGGAGTGATTTCTGAGCTCATAGCCAGAAGTAACCCCTGAGCATCACAGGGTGTGGCGAAAGAAAAAGAAAGAAAGAAAGAAAGAAAGAAAGAAAGAAAGAAAGAAAGAAAGAAAAAGAAAGAAAGAGAAAGAAAGAAAGAAAGAAGAAAGAAAAGAAAGAAAGAAAGAAAGAGAGGAGGAGGGAGGGAGGGAGGGAGGGAGGGAGGGGGAGGGAGGGAGGGAGAGGAGGAGGGAGGAAGGAAAGGGAAGGAAGGAAGGAAGGAAGGAAGGAAGGAAGGAAGGAAGGAAGGAAGGAAGGAAGGAAGGAAGGAAGGAAGGAAGGAAGGAAGGGAAGGAAGCGTAGGTAGGTGGGAGGGAGGGATGGTAAATGGGTGGGAGGGAGGGAGGGAGAGAGAGAGAGGAAGGATTAATGTAATTGAAGTATCTATCAAGTTATTTTGAGAGAACTTGCAGCAAATGTTTGCGTAACTATTTCCTGGGCATTTATTATTCTCTACAAGGTGGGAAGATTTCATTCCTCAGCACAATTTTACAGTAAAAACTATAGTTTTTAACATAATGACTGCAGACTGGGACATGACTTCTTCCACTCAGAAGGGAACTGACTTGTGTCTGAGGACCCTATATTTCTCCAAGGAGGAATCCTGTCCAAAATAGTGAGCAAAAGCAGGTCAGCGTTGGGATAACATCACTTCACAGTCCTGCTCAGCAAACTCAAGTCTCTGCTGCTAAGAGAAAGATATTCATGCAACTTGGTAACAAATGGAGAGGTGGTAGCAGAGTGATAGCACAGCAGGTAGGACATTTGCTTTGCATGCAGACAACCCAGGTTCAATCCCCTGCATCCCATATGGTCTCCTTAGCCTGCCCAGAGTCATTTCTGAGTGTAGAACCAGGAATGCTACTGAATGTGGCCCAAAAGCCAAAAAGGCAAACTTGCTTTGAGGACAGGGCTGTTCTCTTTCTCTCACTGCACTCTGACCCTGGAGCCTTATAAAATTGAGCTCAAATTCCTCTCCATTAGGCAGACAACTGGTAGGTGTTGATGGAGAGAAAATTATTGAACATGGGGATTGAGGAATCTGGCTAAAACCACTAGGCAGAAGATTAAAAAAAATTATGCTGAAGGCAAACAAGAAGAAAAAGGTCAGAGGAATAACCAGTTTAGAGACAGTTTAGAAATGTGAAGGTCGGGGGCCCGGAGAGATAGCACAGCGGTGTTTGCCTTGCAAGCAGCCGATCCAGGAGCACAGGTGATTGGTTCAAATCCCGGTGTCTCATATAGTCCCCCATGCCTGCCAGAAGCTATTTCTGAGCAGACAGCCAGGAGTAACCCTGAGCACCGCCAGGTATGGCCCAAAAACCAAAAAAAGAAAGAAAGAAATGTGAAGGTCAATGATGGAGGATGTCTAAAATGGCTTAGGGTTTGCGCAGAAGTGGATTACCGCATATGCTTTGCATGAGGCTAATCCCAGTTTGATCCTCAGCCATCAATGGTCTCCGGAGCATCATCAAATACAATCCTGACAGCCCTCCAATCCCCTTGCAGTATGGCCCTGGAGTCCCTGAATTAATCCCCACACTGCAGAGACCAAGCAGCAACACACTATTGGACCCTGGCACTGAACAGACATACCATTGACCAAGAATTGCAAAAAAAGACCCCAGAACCTCCTGAGCATAGTGTGGGTGCCACCTTTCCTCCACCATCACCCCCAAATAAAGCTCTGTGGAGACAAACACACAGTCCAGCATCAGGGCTTTTCAGAAAAGAGTGTAAAATAGAGTTTGGTCAAGGGGAAGATTTGTCACTAACCAGGTTTTTGTAGCCCTAGACAGCCAAGTCTAGCTGTCCAGGCTTCCCTGGACCCCTCCATGCTCTAATGGCCTCCTTCCCCAGCCTCTAGGAACCTGAGCAGACTTGTGTGTGATGACTTTTTCCATGTTCCCATTCCAAAAGCATTGACTCCATCACCAGCTTTCTGAAAAAACTCCCAGTTGACTCACTGAGATGCAGCAGCCATTGATCTTTAGTTTATTCTTGGACAGGAGCCACTGCTGCTCTAGTCAAGTAAGGCCACCATCATTGAAGTCCATTTTGGAGTATCTTTGACTGAAAGATGCCCACAACTTTTTGCCAGCATCTGCCTGTTCCCCTTCACCACCACCCCAGCCCTAAGCTACCCTTATTCCACTGCTTGACTCTACAGAGTTCTAATTCCAGATTTTCATGGGTGCTGAGTCAGAGAATGTCTGGCTACTTTCACATTTGGAAGGTACATCCATGTTGGGTCTATGTCAGTTCCTTGCTTCTTTCATGATTGGATAATAGACACTGGGTTCATATGTGTCTCTCTATAATCCATTATGTACACACTAGTAGTTTCCTCCCACCCTTAGGTTTTGTGAATAATGTCTCTCTCTAGAAATATTCATATGGGTTTTGAATTCAGATTTCTCCTGGGACAGCATTATGACTTAACTATATTCCATTGCACAAATCCCTCCAAAAGGACCCTTAAGGAGACACCAGGATTGAGCCCCCTCTGGGGCATAAGGCCAGTGAGGAATAAAGACAGAGAACTTGAAGGGCGTTTCGAGAATTCATGGAGAAATCTACCTGGCCCCTGCAAATAAGGGGTTCATAGCACACAGGGTCAAAACCCACCTTGACTGTCACACCATCCAAAGCAAGTTGCTTTTCACCCATGGTTTCTAATTCTCCATGCTCAAACAGAATTTGTAATAAATAAATAAATTTCCTCTATGAAACTGTGGCATTACTAGTATGATCTGACAGGGAGAACACAGCCCAAAACCTGCCATAGAGTAGATACTTAATAAGGGTTTTCTTCAGGTTATGAATTTAGGAAGTTGCACATGAGAGAACATCTGAGTTGAATAGAAAGTTGGTATATTGAGACTAAATCTTACATACAAACAGCTCAAATGCAACAAGTCCAGTTTAGCATCTCTTCTTCATTCATGAGGCAATGAGAGGTCAGGCTCCCTCTTTTTCTATCAGCCATTCTTTGGAGGTGAGAAGGCTGCCACCATTCCACATGTTACATTCTGCTTACAGCAAGTCTGTTCTAAGGAGGATGGAAAAGAAAAATATTCATGTTTTTTTTTTATTTAAGCACCATGGTTTTTAAGGCTGCTCATAATAAATACAGTTTTTTTCCACAGTTACAAAGTTGTTCATAATTGACTTTCAGTCATACAATGTCCAACACCCTTCATCAGTGCACATTTCCCAGCACCAGTGTCCCCAGTTTCCCTCCCATACATCCTCCTGCCCTTTCCCCTGCCTTCCTCTGGGGCAGACATTTTTCTTCTCTTCCTGAAGAGAATTTTTTTTCACCTCTTTCTACTTCTTGCTTCCCTCTTTAAATCAAAAAAGCACAGTCAGCTCCTGCTTTTAAGGGAAGGTGATAGAAAGTGACTACCTGGTGCTCACAACTTTTGTTGTGGATGATAGATTGGTTAGAAAAGAAAAGAGAAAAAAATAACAAAACCATGATGCAGAGATATGTCTGCTAGTAACATATCAATAGTGCTGCCATCTTGTTTTGATCGTCATGACTCTGTGCCGTAAAAGTCTTAAAGGTTTAAGTAATGTAAGTGATTGGCTCTGAAAATTAAGTATCTGTCACCCATTCACTCCAGAGGATGGGTTTTCCAGAACATGACTCGGGTTAAGAAAAGAATCTTCCTTGTTTTACACCTCACCATTTACACCTAAACCCTTCTGATTAGGAGCTACACATGAGTTCCAGGAAAGATCTAGAGACTGTTTTATTGCCAGCTACAGCCATGTATGTGGATGGTATAAGGCTCACGCAAAGGTATTAAAGACAGCAGCCTCTGAAGAGACCCCTGAGGCTAGTGGTAGGAAGAGAGAGAAGGGGACCATTCTATTCTTACTACCTTAAATATCAGGGCCAGACCAGACATAGTCGTCCAGGTACCTCGCTTCACCTAGGAAAATAACCAAAGCTCAAAAGTGAAGGAGACTCAGAACCTTCCAACTGAAATGAAAGTTGGTATTAACTGTGGCTATTTAGTTCTGGATTTTTCACACTAGATTTCAAAATAGGCATGGCTAGTCCCTGGCCTAGGAAGTCAATCTTTACTTGGGTTCACATTCTTTTTGTTTTGTTTTGTTTTGTTTTTTGGGTTTTTTTGGGGGGGCCACACCCGGTGGTGCTCAGGGGTTACGCCTGGCTGTCTGCTCAGAAATAGCTCCTGGCAGGCACGGGGGACCATATGGGACACCGGGATTCAAACCAACTACCTTTGGTCCTGGATCGGCTGTTTGCAAGGCAAATGCCGCTGTGCTATCTCTCCGGGCCTGGATTCACATTCTTAACCCACTTTCATGGATTAATCCCTTTTCATATTACTTAACTTTCTTTCTTTTCATTTCTCCAAACTTTAAAGAAAGGTCAAAGCAAATGCCATCAAGCCAACTCAGAAATAGTGGGCTTGAGTTTGCTCCCTGAACCTGACAGCTCCTTATTGGAGTCCTTCACCTCCATCCAGGGGTCATTAAAGAAAACGAAGAAAAGATCTCTGGCCTGTTTTTCCTCTTTCTGCCTGAGATTTGATATAGCCACTTATATCTCTGCTCTGAACTGAATAATATGCTCCCATAATTCATGTTCAAAGAAAATGTTTGTGGAACAAGAAGTTAAATGGGGTCATAAAGGTGGGACCCAAATCTGATAAGAAGAGGAAGAGACACTGGTCTCCCCCATTGTGCATGGTCTAAGGCAGATATCTTGGGATGATGGTGCCCACAGGCCTAGGAGAGGGCCTATTCCAGAACCTGGCCCCACTACTTACAGAAACTGCAGAGCTGAGTTTAGATAAGAAGGAGGAAAACTATGCCACTGTTCTTTCATACATAGAGATCAATCTAATTTGTATATATAAATATTAAGCAAAAAATGCATAAGAAATTTTTCAGGAAAGAACTATTTTCTGATACTTACCTGTACCCACACTCACTATCCCTGGAAGAGAGGCTATGAAGCAGGGAGGAGACAGTGGAGTGCAGTACTGACAGAGCAGGTACGTGTGTATCCAGCTTTGTTCACCATGAGCGGCTGAGTATTGGGAAGTATAATCGAATCCAAAATAGCCATTGATCTTCTGATCAGTCCACTTTTTTCTTTAAGGATCTCTGTATTGATTGACCCTGGGATCCTCCTGGGCACTAGGGTAGTTGGCAATTGGCAAACCCCCCAATGTGGAGGAGTTTAGTAGGGTGATCATGGGCATTGCTCTCTAGTTCATTCCTCATTTCTTGGTGGAGGACTGAGATACCCACCTGGTCTCTCACCTTCCTTGGCATGCTTTGTCACCTGTTCAGGTTTCTAGAGAAGAAGAGAAGTACACTTTCACTTCTGCTCCATTCTGTTGACCCAAGCACATATTAAGGTCAACCAGATTCAGGAGGAGGGGCAGGAGTCGCAAACCCATTAGTAAGGGTTCAAGTAGAACCATGGTAAGGGATGGACTGCATTTTTTTTTTTTTGGTTTTTGGGCCACACCTGGCGATGCTCAGGGGTTACTCCTGGCTGTCTGCTCAGAAATAGCTCCTGGCAGGCACGGGGGACCATATGGGACACCGGGATTCGAACCAACCACCTTTGGTCCTGGATAGGCTGCTTGCAAGGCAAACGCTGTGCTATCTCTCCGGGCCTGGACTGCATCATTTTTATATCCTATTGAAACCCCCTTGGTGCCATGATAGGATGTGTAGGATGGAGCAAGAATAAAGATGTTCTTAATCAGTATTTTTCTGAGTCTGGATGCTAACAACTTTTACAGAAAATTAAGATAAATAGTATGTATAGTCTATCAGCAGTTCCCGGCCGAGAAACGTAATCCTCACCAATGTAAGGTTCCCATGAGAGCCCAAGTTGGGTGTCACTGGTAAAAATCATGCAAATGGGAGACCACAAAAATTCAGAAGAAGCTTCATAAAGTGATCAAAAAGTCTAAATGGAGCTTTTAGTTAGTGCCAGGAATAAGAATCTGTCTCCTTCAGGTGCACTGCAGAGTTGCTGTTTGCAAGATAGGAAAGGCAGGCCATGGTCCCATTAGGTTTCTACCCTTAATCATAAGGAAAATGTCTCCACCTTGATGGTAATAAAACAGGGTGAGGGCTGAAGTTCTCCACTACATTATCCTTAATTAAAGTAGCTGCTGATAGATCATGACCTTAAAGGACATATGTCTGCACTCTCCAGGACAAGGTTCTGGCATGTCCCCTTAATCACCATTCTTCCAACTTCTCCTGCCAGTTCTTCCTCACTCCATTTCAGATTCATTAATTTGGTTTTTGGTTAGGAGATTCTCTTAGACTTTCAAAATATAAACAGTTCTATGGGGCTAGAGTGATAGTGCAGAGCTGGAACTCATGTTTAACATGAAGGAGCCCCAGGTTTAATTCCTGGCAATGTGCCCCACCCCAACAATGCTAGGAGCAGCCCTTGAGCATCACCTTGTGTGACCTCAAAACCAAACAAGTCAGTATTAGATTCTCCTGAGCATTAACTAACACCTCTTCTGAGTTCTTCTCATGTGACTATGTCCATGAAAATACCCAGATGAATATGTTCTTGAATTTTAAACTTCTGGAACTAATCTGTTCACTCATTTTCTCAGTTCCATAGTATAGAAATTCTGTCTGCCTTTTAGACTGGCAAGGCTGCCTACAAGTTATCTCCTTTCTTCCTCCAGAGAAGATTCTTAGTCTTCTTCACTATTTCCCCAATTATAAAAGCATCCTGTTCTCCAGACCTATGAGAAAAAGAAGTCATAGTTCAGGCCTCCTCCAGAAAACATGAATGAGATGGGATGATTGTAGGTCAAGAGACAGAGCTTGAATAAAAGACTCATGTAGCAATCTTTGAAGTGGAAAGACACCAAAGATAAGCCTTGACTGTGAAAGTTGAAGAGTAATGGGGGGGAGGGGTGTAAGCAGATGGTCTGTCCATTGGGGATTCCTACTCAGACACACCTTAGGATAGGACAGAATTATTCCCATCAATTGGATGTGACAATAGACTTCTCAAGGAAGCTGCTGCTCCTATCAAACCTTGCTATAGATCCAACACTGTTCTTTTTCTTAGAAAATGCCCTTCGTGCCTGAGGTCATGCCTACACTGACTATAGAGAGTGAAATGACAGTCCAGAGTCTTAGACTGTGACTCATGTCACAGCAAGCTCTGAGACTGCCATGAAGTGCTGAAGGATCTTGCTATGTGTGAGTCTCGGAAGAGATAGATTTTCTCACTCAGAATGAATTCTCCTGTGTTTGGTATGTTTTGGATGTGAAATATCTTGCAAAGGAGCTCAGAATTTTTTCCCAAGGAGAGATAATTATTTCCCTGCACAAAGTACTCTCTGCTTGAGAGCATGCTGAGGTTAGCGCATCCACAATGTCCATGGTCGAGCCTACAATATGGCGGCAAGCAATCTCCTACTAGCAGGATATGGACAGTTCTCATAGTTTATGCAGTTGATCATATTTAGAAAGGATTAAAATGTTGTAGAATGTAAAGAAAAAGATACGAAAAGCAAATATAAGAAAGCCAAATAAACTCCCCATCATTTGGCAGAAAGACAGTGAAGAGCAGGGAAACAGATGCTGTGGAGATGAAAAATGGAAAATGCTGAGGTGGTAGGATAATGATAAGACACATCACCCAAGTCTCTTGGGCTCTAGAACTTAGTCTTTTCAAATAAAACCCATTTAGATTTTTTAATTTCACAGTATAGTATTGCTTTGGTTTATCTATTTTTTAACTGTTGGATAAAGGAGAGTAGATTCTAAGAGTACAATCCTAAAATAAATATTGAGTGCCTGAATTTGTAAAAAAAAAAAAAAAAACCACACAGGTAATTTCCATATGCCATAGCATGTAAATTGATTACATTTCTACTTTAAATTATGTGTTTATGGGGCCAGGTGGTGGCGCTAGAGGTAAGGTGCCTGCCTTGCCTGCGCTAGCCTTGGATGGACCACAGTTCGATCCCCCGGTTTCCCATATGGTCCCCCAAGCCAGGAGCGACTTCTGAGCGCATAGCTAGGAGTAACCCCTGAGCATCACCGGGTGTGGCCCAAAAACCAAAAAAAAAAAAAAAATCATACACAGCTCTTTCCATAATACTTAATTTTTTTTAGGTTTTTGTGCTATACCTACCAGTGCGCCAGGCTTACTTCTGGCTCTGGGTTCACTCCTGGCAGGCCCCAAAGGACCATGTTCATTCGATCACCCAGCGTCCCATATGGTCCCCCAAGCCAGGAGCGACCTCTGAGTGCATAGCCAGGAGTAACCCCTGAGTGTCACTGGGTGTGTCCCAAAAACCAAAAAAATATATAAATAAAAAATATATGTTTATATCAAGGAGTCTTAAATGTATAAATTACAAAAATTCCACCTCCCTAAAATGGTATACATATGATAATATGTGCAACTAATGATAAATGCTCTTGGCTTGCATTATTTTACTTAGGTAGCCTTTTGAATAGGACTATTGAGATTTTTTTTTTATCAAATATAACTTGAAGTCTTTTTTCTTATCAAGTATCTTTTTTTAATCAATATCATGTTCTATTTATAATTGGCCATGATGAAGTACAAAGCTAATGAGAGAGGATCTTCCCATGGAGAATTCTAGTTATGGATTATAGACCTATTTCTCATGAATTCTCATGCTGCAGTCCTGAAAGAAGAAAAATTATTTCATAATTAAATAAGATAAGTAGGCACTTCGTGTCATGGTCCCCTTGGACTTCTCTCTTCCAACAGTGTCAGGGTAATGAAAAATCTCACATTAAAGTGTCGCCTTAACATCACTTCTATGACTTACTTGCCTCTTTAACATACTTGACTAAAGAATAGGGACATTTGTGATAAGGAACATAGAACTACACCCACCTCAATCAAAAATATTCACTCTTAGACCATTGGTCACTGCAACATTATTTTCTATGATCAAAATGAGTGATGTACCTGCAAAGTCTCCTTGGCTCCTGTCTGCCTCTAAAAGTGATGGGTAGATGCCTACCCTAGAATGCCAACAAGTACCTTTCCCAAGGGTTCACAAGCAAACCAAACCAGGAAGAGATACATGGTAAGATATGTATACAAATAACTGGTGTGTGAGATGGTTAAGGTAATTCTGAGTGCAGAAGGCATGCCACTGGGAATGGCAAGGTAGAATTGTGTCAAGGATGGCATTCCTATCCACAGATTGAATGTTTTCTTCTCTGAGAATAAGTTCATTCTGAGTTTAATAACTTACAACTGGTTGACTCAGCCCCATCCCCATTCCCTAATACATTCTTCTTAAAATCAACAGCTACTAAAGTTTAATCATATATATAATCTTTGCAGCAACACCTAGTTAGTGTTTGAATGTTTAACTATAATAACATATCCAGGGCCCGGAGAGATAGCACAGCGGTGTTTGCCTTGCAAGCAGCCAATCCAAGACCAAAGGTGGTTGGTTCGAATCCTGGTGTCCCATATGGTCCCCCGTGCCTGCCAGGGGTGATTTCTGAGCAGACAGCCAGGAGTAACCCCTGAGCACCGCCAGGTGTGTCCCAAAAATAAACAAAAAACAAAAAAAATAAAATAACATATCCAGAAATCATTCAAGACTGTTCCTTGCCACCTTAAAAATCATACACAGCTCGGGGCCGAGCGGTGGCGCTAGAGTTGAGGTGCCTGCCTTGCCTGCGCTAGCCTTGGATGGACCACGGTTCGATCCCCCGGTTTCCCATATGGTCCCCCAAGCCAGGAGCGACTTCTGAGCGCATAGCTAGGAGTAACCCCTGAGCATCACCGGGTGTGGCCCAAAAACCAAAAAAAATAAAATAAAATCATACACAGCTCTTTCCATAATACTTAAATTTTTTTTTAGGTTTTTGTGCTATACCTACCAGTGCGACAGGCTTACTTCTGGCTCTGGGTTCACTCCTGGCAGGCCCCAAAGGACCATGTGTAGTGCCAGAGATTAAACCTGGGTAGTCTGAATGCAAGGCAAGCACCATACCCACTATACTAACTCTCCAGTCCCAAGACACTTAATTTATAAAAAGTAACAATAGAAAAGTTATAGCCCTTCCTAAAGTGAAAAATATATCCACACTCTAAGATGAACCCAAAGTTTTTTTATCTGAAAACCTGTGTACCTGGGAGTTTTATTAGCTTGTGTCTCTGCAGGAATTAGTTTTTTTATGGTAAATTTGAGCTTTTTTGTGTGATGGTGGCTATGGGGTATGGTGTAGATGCTAGAGCTTTGGAAGTTTGAGGACTCGGCCCATCCCCCTTATGAAAGGTGCCCAGAGTTTTCAACCCAAAAGACCAGTATCGCCTTGAATTTCATCAGCTTGGTGTCTCTCTCCAGAGTAGTATCGAGGCTGTAAAACTGGATATAGCTGTGAGATAATGACAAATGCTTTTCTATAACTTTTGGCACTACAGTTTTAATTGCTAGGGTTTTGTGCATAGTACTACAACCTATCAGCACCTCCTTCTCTCATATGAACACTTCCCTCCACCATTTTTTAGTTTATTCCTTGGCCAATCTCCTGCCTCCACCCCCAAGCAGTGTGCTTCCTACTGAAAACCATATCTTCATGTTCTTTCTTTCCATTGCTTTGAGCATTTGTTATTCCTCCATTATTGTTTCTTTCTGGAAGATGGGAATTTTGCTAATGAGTACTAAGGGACAGAGTGAATCTATGCCATGAGATAAAATGCACCATCAACTGGACTCTGGCTTAGGACATGTACCACCACCTTCTGGATAAGAGTGTCCATACCCTAAAATGAATTCCCATCTTCCTTGTTCTTTAACTGTGTCTATAAAAGACAGTTTCACCCTCCCAGGCCAGCTGCTGTGAGATGATGGGGAAAATGGTAAAACCATTGCATTCCTTGTGGATTAGTAGGCTTCACTTGCTGTCAAGTAAATTCCTTGGTGAAATGCTCTATTGTGTATCATAACAATGGGTGAGTCATTCTATAAACCCTTAACTCGTCATTTTGGCAGAAGTGCAGGCAAATCCAGACATTTTATATATTTGTACAGAAACAAATTTCTGCCCCATCATTATGGAAGTGGTCAGGTGTCATCAGTCAGCCACCAGGCAGCTGTCTGAGGAAGCAGAGCTACTGTGTCACGGTGGCTAAGCAGCTTGGACCCAGTTTGCTTCTCAGATTGGACACTCGGCAGCAGCTGTGGCCAGTTTGGCTCAGGCATCTCCTCCATCCCAGCCACCAAGGTCACTTTGTCCATGAGCCCACTGGCTGGTGACCAGAGTCTGGAAGCAAGGGAAAGTCTGAAGGGACCCACAGAAGATAGTATTGTTTTCTTAAGTATTAACATCTTGCTCAGCTGAGGCCACTCTAGTGAGCATTGTCGTGCCATACAAATCGCTTCACATTCTTGGCCCCTTCACAAAGCTCAGGCACATAATCTTTCCCAAACTGCCTCATCTCCCATTTTCTAATAATGTAGCTTCCAAGGCCCTGTGTGTTCATCCAACCATTGGCCATAGCCCATGTATTGATATAGCCTGATTTTGTTCGGAAGCCAAAGAAAATGAGCCAACAAGCACTCTGATTGAATTATATACCATTCTGTCTACACCTATCACACCTATCCATCTATCACTCCCATTGGCATGGTTGTACATGCCCAACTCTATGGCTGGGTAGATAATCACTTTATAAGGAGCAAATGACTTCATGTGGAAACTTGGTAGCCGTTGGTTAAATGCTCAGTCTCTGCTGAAGCATAGATGGAAGTGATTTTGATTTGGGCTTTTTATATAAAGAAGCATAGTTATTCACAGAGATGCTAAACTTGGCTATCAGTCAGGTCAAAACTGGCACTGACTCAAATATGACCAATAGCACACAGCATCTTTCTGCTGCTGGCACATCAGACAGGGAGGTAAGTTAGATTCGATGGTCCCTGTGGCAGAGTCATATGCTCCAGCAGCCTGGCCCTATTTCAGAACTTTCTCCTACTTGGGACTCCACTGAAAGCAAACACCTTTTCAGGTCACTCAGTGAAAGCACTAGAGTAGCACCTCCTAGGTGTAGCCTCCAAAACCTCACACCTATTAGACACAATGGCTTATTTTTGATAAGTGAGAGAGGCCAGGTGTTCATCATGCTTCATTGTAGTGCATTGCCAGGTGCTTCCCATCAATGCACCCCCTTGAGGAGGCATCAAGGTGAAAATTCCCTCAACTTTCTGTGGGTTTAATTTCCCAACATTTGGCATGCAAAAACTCCTTACCAACAAGTCTTGAATAATAGCTGCTTTTTGCCTCACAGGTCCAGTCTGCACAATGTCATTCATATAACGAATCTGTGCAAAGCACTATAGAAAAGAGGGAGGGGTGGTCAAGGCCCCTGAGAGCTATGTCAGCATTAAACGAGAGAGTTGATAGACCTATAAGGTAGAGCAACGAGGATGTACAGCTGCCCTGGCTAAGTAAACGCAATCTGTTTCCGGCAGTCTTTTTTAACAGATCAATAATTGCCTACTGAGTACCAGAGTATATGAGGTTGTGCTCAAATCAAAAACATCCTCAGCAGGAGTGGTAGCTGCAGGGAGAAGTCTATCTGTCATTCCCCAAGATGCATGTAGATGACCAAGTAGGAATGGAGCAGGATTCGCCACCATGCTGGCTCATTTCTACAGTCCCTCTGGGAATGCACTAGAAGATTGTGGGTGGGGCCGGGCGGTGGCGCTGGAGGTAAGGTGCCTGCCTTACCTGCGCTAGCCTAGGAGACGGACCGCGGTTCGATCCCCCGGCGTCCCATATGGTCCCCCAAGCCAGGAGCGACTTCTGAGCGCATAGCCAGGAGTAACCCCTGAGCGTTACCGGGTGTGGCCCAAAAACCAAAAAAAAAAAAAAAAGAAGAAGATTGTGGGCAGAGCTATTCTGTCAGTAGGTTTCCTCTGGACTTCACCTACCAAAGAGTCCTTCAATGGATCAGGAAGACAGTGAGGAGCTTCTGCCAGTTGCCAAGAGTATCCATTCCAAGTGTGTGTTCTAGAACACTTGCAGTGGTCCTCAAACGATGGCCCATGGGCCACATATTATATTCGTTTCCATTTTGTTTCTTCACTTCAAAATAAGATATATGCAGTGTGCATAGAAATTTGTTCATAATTTTTGTTTTTACTATTGTCCAGTCCTCCAATGGTCTGAGGGACAGTGAACTGGCCCCTGTTTAAAAAGTTTGAGGACCTCTACTAGAGTGTGTTTTCTCAATGGGTGACATGCCCACAAGTTGGGCTTAGGAACCCTGGGATCATAGGATGAGATGAGCATCTAGAATGAGCCCTTGCAGAGGATGGGGAATAGTCATGGTGGCATTTGGTTCTCCTGCGATCAGCAGCCAGTGGAGCCAGAAAGAGCCTCTCATTTCATCTTCCCACCACTTCCTAACACTGGGAGTTTGCTCTCAGGGAGGTGGTAGAGGAGGACAAGAAATACCAGCAATGACAGCATGCTGAACCTTTGTCCCCTGGAGGCTGGATATGCCCTTCATGTAAGAGGGTGGCAGCCTATAAACTAGCCCCAAGTGGGAGCTGATCATGGCCTCTTGACTCTGCCTGCTGACTCTAATTAAGGAGACCTAGAATTTTATGATGCAGGTGATCATGTGAAGTGGGGGTGGGAAATGATCCCTATCACCTGACTTCTTGGGGGGCTGTGAAACACAGGCTGGAGAGAGGAATACCACCTCACCCGGGCTTTCCCAGGCTTGCCTCAAAGAAAAGGATTTTGAGATAAGACCAAAGCAATAGCACGGCAGGAAGGGCATTTGCCTTGAACATGGCCGACTCAAGTTCAATCTTCCACACTCCACAGGGTTCCCTGAGACCCATCAGGAATGATCCCTGATCACAGAACTAGGAGTAAACCCAGAACACCACTGGGTATCCCCACTCCCAACAAAATGAACAAAGATCTCAAAAGCCCATTGAACTGTTTCTTTTCTAGAGAGACCATGATCATCTCATGGAGACAGGGCACTGCCCTTATAATAACCACAGCCACTTTGTACTTTGCTGTCAACATTGGCCCCTGCCAACCTCACTGCCCTGAGGGTTCCTGTTTAGTGGTAGTGATAGTCACAAATTATTTTCCTTGAGGGAGAACCAAACCTAAGACTCTTCTGAGTTGGAGGTTCCCATCCCGTTAATCCCTCATGTTCATGGAAAAAGACATATCTAAAATCTGAGCCCACAGGGGGACAAGACTGACATCAACATTTTCTCTCAAGTGCCCCTAAGCCTGATAGTCCTCCCAACTAGGGCAGGCAGCTCTGACATTTCCACTTCCTTTGGTTTTGAAGGGTCCACTTTGACCCAAAACCTTATTAATATCGATTCTGGAAGTCTCTATTATGAAAACAGTCAACTGCATCTTTCAAGGGAAGATGCACCTCAAGGGACCATCTTGTGACTAAGTTCTTGGAGCTACACAGAGCTAAGTTCCCCAGACAGGGCTATATGACTGCTTCCTCTCACAGAGGCTGAAGGAGTTCAGGGTCTGGCTTCTCCATCTTTATGAGGGTGAACTGTTCCCTGTCCCAGTTGTAAGGATCCTGTTCATTTACAACCTGACTGTGATGTTCAAACTGCTTCTCTGTAGCTATAAAAATTCTTAGGATGTCTCCAGTGGGAGGAGACATAAGAACTCAAGCTTCATTTCCTCGTGTCCCTCTCAGCCAGAACCTCTTGGCTTTCAGCTTTTAGAAACCTTTTCAGGGAGGTGTATTGAGTTTAACACGCATCTCTAACCACACACAGCTCTTAGGAGAAATGACCTTTGTGCTCAGGACCCTGCAGAGCATAATGCATCTGAGCCTCAGCTGAATGCCCTCATTCTATCCCCACACCTTTGAGACCACAGTGCCTTCCTCCCTTGGTCATTTGGTCAACATTGCTGTCACCTTGGAAGAAACCAATTATTGAATCTAATGAAGCTGCCTGACCCCAGGCTCACATATAAGGGACAGGACAATACCAGATTTGAGAAAACTAGAGCTCAGGGGGAAACTCGTGTAGGGGGCATAAAACTAAACCACCTTCTCATGCAGAATGCAGTGACATCCATTATCATCTATACCAAGGGTCATGGTTGAGCCGTAAGCTGGACTGATTAATCAATTTCTATTTTTTCAAGATAACTATTTCCTCCAGATAACATATTTACAGTAACTTCCATCCATGCTGTGTCCTCACACTTCCCCAGGCTATTTTGTACTACACTGTGCTTCCTTGCCAATTCAGAAGCTATACCCTTCCCATTTAACCCTTATTTTGCTATTTCCTGTCTTTCTCACAAATTGAACTAAAAACATCAGAAAAGTCCAGAGCATGAATTCTAGACTAACTTCCACCCTGAAATACCATGACGATTCTCTTCTGAGCCTGTTGCCACATTCTGAATCAAGACCTATATCCAAGCCTGTTCACCTACTAAATTCATCCTTCATGATAGACTCACGGCCCTGGCACACATCAGACAAATCTTTTTCTGCCTGTCACGATTCAGCAGGGAAACAAGGGGAGGATTTGAGAGCCAAACCTGGCTCTGTTCATGGCGTCTGCTGTGCTCAGAGCTAATTCTGGGGTGCTTAGTGGACCATATGTAGTGTTGTGGATTACACCCTGGTTCACCGTGTGCAAGGCAAGCACCTTTCCCACTGTACTATCTTTCCAGCCACTCTATCTTCTAACTTAATGTATAGGACTCATTTCCAGCAGTATTCAGGGGACTCCCAACAGTACCCAGATGCCAGGCTCACACTCAAGCTTCCCAGAAAAAAAGCATGTGCTCAACTCTTAGAATCATCTCCGTCAACCTAGACATGATATTACCAATGAGCAAAGCCAAATGCCCCAAAAATAAACCTCTGCTCCCTACAAAGTTTTTTTTTCTTGAGTCCAAGTATCCCTAACTGCCTGGTCCCAAGGCGAAGAGTCCTGAACATGGGACACATCCCATGTCCTTCCTGCCATGTTCCAGTGACCTGGGTAGGTAATGTCAGTGGCATTAGCCAGCCAGTTTGGGGCTGCGTAGGCTGACATATGGCAGAGAAGATCAAGTCAGACAACTGGCAATGACTCACAGCGACACTTGCAAATAAAAACTCCACACACAGCCACCTACAGTATTTTAATTTAAAAATTTTACCCAAGTCCTTTAAAAATATGATTGGCAGGAAACCCACATTGCTAAAAAGGCTTTGAGTTCACACATACAATTTCCCAGACCTGCAGCGTGCAGTGTCTCCCCTGAAGTACAGACCCTTTTCCAAGACCTGATGGATCAAATAAAAACACAAGATTGGAGCTGAAATCTAGTTCTCTCTACAGAAGACTTCTCTCTTCCCATCATGTTTGGAAAGGCAACTGCAGGGCTTGGGGACAAAAGAGAATAAACAGATACGTGGACCAGAAGCTCTTTTATCTGACTGCTCTGTCATCTTCTCATCCTTTTTGTCCTTCTGGTCTTTTGTCTGGGAAGTAGAGGGAGCAGGAGAGAGAAAAAGAGAGCACTTGTACTGGCTGGTCCCATCTCTTTCTAGAAGCAAAACACTGACATGAGATTTGAGTAGAGCGATTTGGGTGATTCCTTGCAGATCTTACACTCCACAATTATACTCTTTTGGTGGACCACAACCGGTGGTGCTAAGCATTTACTCCTGGATCTGTGCTCAGAAATCACTTCTGGCAGGCACAGGGGACCCTATAAAATGCTGGGAATTGAACCTGGGTCTGCTGTGTGCAAGGCAAATGCCCTCACCACTGTGCTATCACTCCAGCCCCGAATTATACTCTTTTAGACTCTTCTAACTCGTCCTGTATCATCCATAAGTTTGAAATCCAATCCACAAACATCAACGATCTCTCTCTCCCTCTCTCTCCCTCTCTCTCCCTCTCTCTCTCTCTCTCTCTCTCTCTCTCTCTCACACACACACACACACACACACACACACACACACACACACACACACGTGTTGGATTTTTTTCGACCCCTTCCACATCGCTGCCTCCTCACCTGATGGCCTGTGTCCCTACAATCCCTACAAGCCATCAGTTCTGAGCTCTGAACATACTAATGCCATCCCTCCATGCCCAAGCTGTGGCATGGCAGGAGCGGGAGCCCCACTGAATATCAGATTTGTCTTTATGAGAATGGCCGCCCACTTGCCTTTGCCTTGTTCCAACTTCATCTGCTTTCGGTGCAACTGGAAAGCAGGATGGGCTGCCGCCTGCACTTTGGTGTCTGCAGTTTTCTGCTCCCTGAGTGGCATCTGCTGCCCGGTTCTTATCAAGGTGGCCTGTGTTGACTTTTCCCACCCAGCATTCCCCACCCCATTTCCTGCCGTCACTAATTTCCCAGGTAATTTCTCTGGCTTCTGCTCTAGAAGGATTGTCATGGGCTCTACTAGCAGAAGCACAACGTCAAAATTCTACTAAAAAAGTCTAGGCACTACTGTCTGTGTCACCCTGCCCCATCTCTTCTGTCCTGGCAATCAGTCCTTCTCATTTAGAGATCAGTGTGTCTGCAGAAGGAAGAAAGAAGGGTCCTTCTTTGCAGCAGGACCTGACACTGGGAGCCCTGCAGACAGGCCCTGAGTTGGAGAAGCAGGTTCTTTTTCAGAGCATCCACATTGCCATTGCAAGAGAAGCCTCCAGGGGTCAGTGCCATAGCACAGCAGGAAGGGCACTTGCCTTCCATGTGCTAACTAGAGTTTGATCCCTGACATGCCAGAGGGACCCCTGAGCTTATCAGGAGTAATTTCAAAGCTCAGAGCAAAACAGAGACTTCTGAGTACCTCCAGAAGTACCCAAAACCAAAAACAATAATAATAAAGAGAAAGAAAGAGGCCTCCCACCCTCCCATGGACTGGTCAAGCACACAAACCATGTACTCTGGCCTTCATCCTTCCCAGAACATAATGGTGCTCTCTAAATATAAAGTTCATATGTGCATTCTACTGGATACAGAATGAAACCCATTTAACAACAAATAACTTGATAACTCCCCATCAATAGTGTGCTGGTCAAATTACTGGGGGAAAAAAACTGCATGTGTGTGTTCAATGATCAACTCTGGGTTACATTCCAGAAGTCACATATGGTCCCCCAGTACCATTAGGGGTGATCCCTGAGCACATCTGGGAGTGCTCCCTCTATCCCCCCACCCAAAGAAAATGGAAAAAAGGATATGCACAAATACCCACCCATTTATTTCAATTTCAATGATCTGGGACCAAAGCAATAACACAGCGGAGAGGGTGTTTGCCTTGCATGCAGCCAACCCAAGTTTGATCCCCAACATTCCATATAATTCCCCTAAACCTGCCAGGAGTAATTTCTGAATGCAGAGCCAGGAGGAACCCCTGAGTGCCACCAGGCATATCCCAAAATCCAAAATGAACTATTTTACCAGTCTAATGGATGCAAAGCACATAATTTTCAAATAGTAAGATAGATTGTGTTTTGTCATTTCCACCAAACCAACTAAATTATACAAAATGGGTTTATTGGACTTTTTTCTGAACATTTGTTTCTGAAGCCAATTTAGGGGTCCACTGACAAATGAGTACAGCTCCAAAAATACTGTTGATTAAGATCTTCATTAGTGAAACAGAGAAGGGGAGACATGTGCAAACTCCCCTCATTCTTCCATTAATTGATTGACTTCTTTGCTGAATCAAATCTAGCTTTTCCAGTACTAGAAGAACTTTTCCTACACATTTTTGAAGTCTAACAGCTACTGGCATCAGAGTTTCAGACTTAATCCACTTTATTAGCAATGCTCCAGTGGTTTTTCTGAAGTCGTAGATTCCTTGGCTCCTTTTGCAGGGAGAATTAAAGTGTTCAGAAGCTTCCCTTCTCCCTTGCTTTCTCCCTCTTCTGTCCTATTCCCATATACGTTGCCGATTCAGATTTCCCAGATTCAGACAGTTCCATTTTCTCAACTGGTTGTTTTGAAAGAAAAAAGTCACTTCCAACATCTTCCCTGCTCATTGCCAACACAACTAACCAAGTCCATCAGTGTCCTCATAAAGGGACAGTGTTGAGGAGCAGCTTCCAAAAGCTAATATTTGACCTGTGATTTTACTTCATTTTAAGCACAACCTGGTAGACTATTGGGTTGGGATAACTCTAATATTATATATGTTATATGTATGATATATTATTTAATTATATTAATCATTTATATATTATTAATATATTATATATTATTACATATAATATTTCATTTGTAATTGCTATAATTCCATATGTCATGTTATTCATATATAATTATCCATGTATTATCCAATCTTCTAATATTTTGTGATACATATTCTGTATGCAAGAGATAACATTCCATTCTGTTATATGAAATACAGCATATCCCATGCACAATTATCCTTTTATAAATATCACCATAATCTCCCCTATGCAGCCTATCATCCTATCCCAATAGGTCATATTATAGTGTAGTAATTCATCTGGTTGGTCGGAGACTTGGCTCAGTGTCCATGAAGCTTGATCTTTGTACATGTAGTGACATATGACATAAGAGCCAGGGAAACAAAGATTTTCAAACAAGCAAAAGCCACGCATGTATTTAACCCACTTGTTCAGTCTACGCTGAGAACCAGGCACTATTGGGAAACCCTTGTTCTACTTCACCAGGGACCTGTCACTCAAAGGCCAGCTGCCCCTCAAATGCATCATCACAAATAATCATGGAGGTTGAGGGGAGTTTCTGAAAGGCCCTAATGTCAAACCTAAGGGACTTGAACCCAGTAACTGGCCAGGAAAGGAAGGCAGAGCCAGGAAGAAGTCTCTCTCCCACTCCTTGCCTGGGCTTTCTGAGATATCTGGAAGGGGCAGGACTCAGGGGTCTGGATGTGACTGTGCTGGCCTTGATTGGCCAGCACGGGTGGTGATGGGGTATTTGTGCTCAGTAAAGATCACTCCTATGGCCGCTCCAGCCTAGTCTACAGTAATATTTTGGAAAGGTAGGGGGGAAAGAGCAACTACTATAGTGATCTTTGGACCCATACCTTGCTAAATCATTTTATTGTTATACATTATTTTATACATATGCTAGTCTTTGACTATAGAGATTTAGGAGTGCAGACAATTATAATTTTACCTTGGTGCCCTTTTTTGCTTTTGTTCTAAATTATTGCATTGAATGTTAGTTTTATAATACTTGATGCCCTTTTTTCCTTTTCTTAAGTTATTACATTGAATATTATTTTTTACAATACTTGCTGCTCTTTTTTCTTTTTAAAATTATTGCATTGAATATTGTTTTTATAATAATAGCTGAAATTTTCTTCATAGTTGCTGGTTCTATTTGTGTATAATCATATGAGCATATAATTGTTCTATCAAGGATGAATTATGTGGACAGAAAATTCATGTTTCTTTGATAAGACTCACTTTGTTTTCATTTATATTAAGAAATGGATTTGACATGAACATTCAAAAGCAACAGGAAGTAATTTTCTTCCCTTGTCTTTGTGATGCTTAAACTTATTGCTTCTCTATTTTTAAATTGGTATCCAAAATAAATTTGAAATTTTCAATTACTTTAGTTAATTTTTTAGAAAATAAGGGGCCAGATAGTAAGTGTATAAGGAACTTACTTGTCTTGCATGCTACCTATTAGGATTCATTTTCTCTCACCCCATATGATCCCCCAAGCCTTGCCAGGAGCAATCCTTGAGTGCATAGTGAAGAGTTTGCGGGGAGGGGACCAAATTCTTCCAAGCATGACATATCTTTCATAGAGACCATGATAGCCAGCTGGAGGACTCATCACAGGAGGCCACATAAGAAGTTGAGCCATGAGAAAATCTGTCCTCTATGGGGACCTAAAGACCCTGTCCCCTCTAGAGACATCCAAGTGGGGCATGACCCACCTGAAGGAGGTGACATTTCCCCACTGACCTCAGAGCTAACATTATCCCTAGGCAAGACACATCAGAGCCCAGGAACTAGCTTGCCTCCCTGGGAGAAATTCCTACAGGCCATAAATTTGAGCTTGGTTCCTAAGCTCCAATCCCTGGGCACAGTCAACGCAGATGCTTCAGGGGAAAGCCTCTGTCTAGGAGGTTAAAGAGATCTTTAAAGTGAAGACATCCTGGGGCTCTGAGAAGCAGTCTCCTGCCCTCTTGATGTTTGGAACCTTTTCTTCCTGGAAAATGGAGAAAAAGAAAACACTAAGTCAAAGAAGTAGCATACTCTACTACCTGCTGTTGAAATAAAGCTCTGTGAAAGTTTCCAGCTCTCTAAAGCAATCATTGGGAAAAATAATATGGGAGGAATTACTCTCCCCAACTTTAAACTTTACTACAAAGCAATAGTTATCAAAACAGCATGGTATTGGAATAAGGACAGGACCTCAGATCAGT
Source organism: Suncus etruscus (assembly GCF_024139225.1). Lineage (NCBI taxonomy): Eukaryota > Metazoa > Chordata > Mammalia > Eulipotyphla > Soricidae > Suncus > Suncus etruscus. Next base: position 94,682,216 of record NC_064860.1, on the reverse strand, counting down.
GGAATAGGCTTGAATACTCAGAAAATGTTCCCCAGACATACAATCACCTAATTTTTGATAAAGGAGCAGGAAATGGAGCAGAGAAAGCCTCTTCAACAAGTGGTGTTGGCACAACTGGCTAGCCACTTGCAAAAAATTGAACTTAGACCTCCAGCTAACATCATGTACGAAGGTAAAATCCAAATGGATTAAAGACCTCGATATCGGACCTGAAACCATAAGATATATAGATCAACATACACTCCAGGACATTGAGACTAAAGGCATCTTCAAAAAGGAAACTGCACTCTCCAAGCAAGTGAAAGCAGAGATTAACAGATGGGAATATATTAAGCTGAGAAGCTTCTGCACCTCAAAGGAAATAGTGCCCAGGATACAAGAGCCACCCACTGAGTGGGAGAAACTATTCACCCAGTACCCATTAGATAAGGGGCTAACCTCCAAAATATACAAGGCACTGACAGAACTTTACAAGAAAAAAAATCTAATCCCATCAAAAAATGGGGAGAAGAAATGAACAGACACTTTGACAAATAAGAAATACAAATGGCCAAAAGACACATGAGAAAATGCTCCACATCACTAATCATCAGGGAGATGCAAATCAAAACAATGAAGAGATACCACCTCACTCCACAGAGAATGGCACACATCCCAAAGAATGAGAATAAACAGAGTTGGCGGGGATGTGGAGAGAAAGGAACTCTTATTCACTGCTGGTGGGAATGCCGTCTAGTTCAACCTTTATGGAAAGCGATATGGAGATTCCTCCAAAAACTGGAAATTCTAGCTCCCATACGATCCAGCTATACCACTCTTAGGAATATACCCTAGGAACACAAAAATACAATACAAAAATCTCTTCCTTACACCTATATTCATTGCAGCACTATTTACCATAGCAAGACTCTGGAAACAACCAAGATGCCCTTCAACAGACGAATAGCTAAAGAAACTGTGGTACATATACAGAATGGAATATTATGCAGCTGTCAGGAGAGATGAAGTCATGAAATTTTCCTATACATGGATGTACACGGAATCTATTATGCTGAGTGAAATAAGTCAGAGAGAGAGAGAAAAAAATGCAGAATAGTCTCACTCATCTATGGGTTTTAAGAAAAATGAAAGACATTCTTGCAATAATAATTTTCAGACACAAAAGAGAAAAGAGCTGGAAGTTCCAGCTCACCTCAGGAAGCTCACCACAAAGAGTGATGAGTTTAGTTAGAGAAATAACTACATTTTGAACTGTCCTAATAATGAGAATGTATGAGGGAAATGGAAAGCCTGTTTAGAGCACAGGCGGGGGTCGGGTGGGGAGGAGGGAGACTTGGGACATTGGTGATGGGAATGTTGCACTGATGATAGGTGGTGTTCTTTACATGACTGAAACCCAAACACAATCATGTATGTAATCAAGATGTTTAAATAAAATATTAAAAAAAAAGAAAGAAAGAAAGTTTCCAGCTGTCTAGCTAGTAAATCTTTGCAACGTTCAGTGGTTGACCATCATCTGTGATTCTGACTTGATGAGCTGGTCACAGCTGGATTCCAGAGAAACAACAGGTCTTGAAGCCAGAAAGGTTAAGAGGTCTAAGTTGTCCTCTTGCCGATCTCTCCTAGCTCAGAAACAGCTCAGTTCTGTGCCATTGGGCAGTGGATGGATGAGGGGTTGAAAATCAGTAAGAATCCTTGCATTCCCCCCAAACAGAGCAAACACACTTCCCTGGACTTCCACCCTGCCAGCAAGTCCTGGGGTTGGGTGTGGTTGCAAGAAAGGGACCTTAAGGGGTTCAGGAGATTCTGTGGTGAAGGCATTTGCCTTGCACACTGCTGACCCAGGTTCAATCCTCAACACTACATAAGGATCCCTAAGCCTTGGTAGGAGTGATCTCTGAGCACAGAAGCAAGAACAAGCTGTGAGCACCATTGAATGGGCATAAAGCACACACACACACACACACACACACACACACAAATTAAAAAAGTGCTTTGGAGGGGAGTATCTTCAGGGCCCCTCCTGTAATAGGAGTGCAGGATGCTGGGGCTGCTGCAGGCTCTCCAACCTTGGAAATGATGCTCAGTCTGTGGGTGACAGACAGCTCCACTGCTCCCTAAAGCTTTGGAAAATTCCTTTCTGGTGCTTCAGCCTCCATCCTGGGGTGCCCAGATCAGTGGTTTTTGATGACTCTGGGTTTCTCAGGAACTGGGGAGCAGCCTGGTGCTCATCTTTCCGTGTTTATTCCCTCCGAGCAGATGCTTGAGAGAAAGATCCTGGGTTCCCAACAGCAATGAGATCTGAGCATCAAGTCAGCCTTCAGGGCTGAGGTTCCTCGCCCCCAAACTACCCAGCAGTCAGCAACCCAAGACTTTCTTAGAATGTGTCTGTCCAGGTTCTCTTCTTTCCCTTCTCCGTTGCCACAGTCTTGGCTCCTTGGTCATGAATTCCATACCCGTCTTCATGTGGGTATCTTTAGGGCTCTCAATCCCACTTCCTCTGTCCACTGTCTGTTTTTGTTCCAATGGCATATCTTTTGGGTTGCTATTGTGCTACAGGACAAATTAAAGTCAAAGCTTCCAAAATGAGATAGCACCTCAATTTTTCTTTTTTGCTTTTGTTTCTCCAAATGCCTTTGGCTATTTGGAGTCCTTTGCAACTTTTAGAATGGTTTGTTCTCTTGCTTTGGAAAATAATGTTGTTAAGGATGTCACTGTGTCTGTGCGTTTCTTTAGAGAATACAGTCATTTAAGCACTGGTTCTTCTTCCAATGAATGAACAAGCTGCTTTTGCGTCGGTATGATCCAGTTCTCTGATCATTGTGTCATAATCTTCAGGGTGTTCAGCTTTTCTTGCTCTTTTACGTAGCTGCATGCTACCCTTGTCTATTGTCTGCCTCTTTGCTGAGTTTCTTGTTTCTGGTATTTTCCATGAAGCTTTAGGGTTTTCTCTCTATCTCATCTCATTTCATATTAGGATAACTCTCTCTAGATGCCTCCAGAACACTAGGGGAACAAGTGAGGCACTCAAGCAGTCCTGCAGAGAGACACATCAGAAGCACCTGAGATGATCCACCCTCAGCAAGGAGGCTGAGTTCCCTTGGAAACAGGTCTTCTCCTGGGCATGCCTCCAGACTTCTGCTGCCCCAGCCAACAGCAGCTGCAAACTAAAATAGCCCTCAGCCTATCTTGCCAAGCCACCCTCAAATCCCGGGCCTCTGAGTTGTAGGATGTTGAGTAGATGGCACTAGGGAATTCCAAAGCACAGGAAAGTACACTATGACGCTCATCCTCTAAGTAAGAAAGCCAAGGCACAGAGGTGAATGACACATCCAAGTTTCCATATTGCGCTTAACCATGACACTATCTTCCTCCAAAAATAAGATGTGGTCCTCAGGCCCTTTTGCTTATACCGTTTCCACCAGGTGATGACATGGACTTACCTTACCTGTGGGAAGTCACAGGACTCTGTAACCAGGCTCACTCCCTGGCCTTGCAGAATTAGATCCAGTTTTGGATCCAACATAGCACCCTCTGTCCTGGGCCAGGACCTCCTCACTGGTGTGCTGACCCCATTAGCCAGTAAGAGTCAACTTCCTCTTCCCCATGCATTCAGGGACTGAGGACATTTCCACCAGTTCAAGACTAGGAAAGAATGGGCCCCAAGCTGAAGACAGAGAGAATTTATTCCCTTCCAACAATGCTGATAGGACATAGCCAGGGGGGTAGGTGAGGCAATAGGGAGAGGATAAGCATGAACAATGGTGTTTAGGAGTGCCCTGGAGCAACACAGCCTTGATAGGTATTAGCTCCTTTAACCAGAGCTCTTTGTGTTGGAGGAGTGGAGGCGCAATTAGGAATCACTAGTGATCAGGAGATGGTGGCCCTCTTTGTGCTGTGGGGGGGGGGGTTTGCCTGTTTGTTTGTTTGTTTTGGGGAGGTGGGGGGAAGGAATTGGACCACATCCAGCTTTGCTCAGGGGTTACTTCTAGCCATACAGAAATAGCTTCTGGCAGGCTCTGGGGACCATATGGGATCGAACCCAGGTCCATCCTGGGTTGGCTGCGTGCAAGGCAGACTCCCTACCACTGTGCTATCTCTTTGGCCCCCTATCTCTGGTGCAGTGGATTCTCCAGTTCAATGAGAATCTCTACTGGATCCCCGGGAAGAAATAGCTCTACAAGGGTTCCATCTGCCAGGTGGTTCAGGAACAGTGTCACAGAAGGCATTCAACACACTGGTACTTGCCTGTGTGCCTGTTCTGCCCTGCAGATGAAAGCCTTGTGCTCCAGAACCTTCTCCCCCTTTTTCTCCAATTGTCAATCTCCTAGGAAGCAAGAACATTCTCTCAGGCTCCCCAGAGCCTGCCCAGCCCTGGTCCGTGCTGCCTTAGAAGGAGCCCACTTGAAGAGGGCTCTATCGCCCTTTTTCTTCTCACTAGTGCAGGTAATAAACCCTCCCTTCCCTTTAGGGAGCTGCAATGGGTTGTTGAGTTTGAGTTGAAACTAGGATGGCCAGAGAGTCTTTAGCGGGTACCTACATTCCAAGGACTCTTCTGGCTCCATTTAAGCTAGGACATAGCAGAGGAAGCTGGAAGAAAGACACTAAGTACGGGTTCAGGGGATCAACTGCTCTGAGTTGGAAATGGGCCGTAGTGGGAGCACTTACACCATGGAAATTGGCAGCCGAACAGTGACTTTTCTGTGCTTCCTCCAAAGAGTTTAGTGAGCCCCCTACCAGGGTGCAGGGCAAGCTTGCTTTAAGAGCCAAAGAAAGAGGTAATGTTCCCAGCATCCAGCAGTTACTTTTCCCAAAGCAGCTTCTGTTGCAGAAGGAAGGAGACACAGCCCTCTGGGAAGTGATGCTTTGCTGGCCCAGTGGACAGCTGTAAACAGCTTCCTCGAGTCCCCTATCCTCATCCTGTACTGTCTCTTTCTTGCTAGGCAAGCACTTTAGGTTAATGACTGGAGTCTGGCTCCTTGAAGCACCCTCCAACAAGTCCAAGGATAACCTGTAGCTGTCCTGTACTAAGCAAGGTATTCAAGTTATAATGGACACTAAGTGCTACCTGTAACCACACACCCCATTTCCTCTGGTGTAATCTTACCTGCTAATAGATCCTCCCATTTTGGGGAGGGGTCTTGGGAGGTTATAAAAGGTTTTGCCTGAGGGGCAAAGGGAGAGATTTTGCCTGGATGAGGTTGGAGATAGGAGCTGGAGAAGAGATGGCTGAAAGAAAATAAGACGTGGAGCAAGCTAAGGATAGCATGTGTAAATAGTTATGATAGGCCACACATGTTGGCCAGGGATGAATAAAGCTGATATCTCCCAAAGCCTGCCTGTGAGTGTATTTTTTCCTCGCCACCACCCCGACAGCTGTCGGGGGTTGCAGAGCCACGTGGTCCTGAGTTGGAGGAGAAAGGTCTCCATCACCATCCACCTCCATCCACCTCCATCCTAAGGGCCTAATTTATTATTTTAATCAACAATACCCATCCACCATCTGATATGGTCCCCGAGCCCGCCCAGAGTAATTTCTGAGCCACCCCAGGTGTGGCCCAAAAATAAAAACAAAAATATAATAGGAAAAAACTCATTGAATATTTCTTTCCACTCACCCTCTTACTTGCTACCAAATGACCATTCTAAGCCACTGAAGCCTAGATAGCACAACACTGTTACCCCCACATGGAAGTTTCCAGAGCCCACTGACTCCCTCAAGGGGCAAAAGACTTATTTGGAGAAGTGCCTGGGTAAATGAGCAGCCCCTCTAGGTTAAATTCTGGGTTCCCTTCCAGCCCCTGTTCACAGGACAGCCCTTTGGAAGAAGCCATTGCACCCCTTTATGATCACTTGTACCTACTATACCCCCTTAATTGCTATGATATGATTAGTTGTTTGGTGGTCAGGCTATCTTTGTGGCCCAAAGGAAGGTGTCATTTGCTCTCTCTTTCTCTGTCTCTCTGTCTCTGTGTCTATAAGTCTGTCTGTCTGTCTGTTACCACCCTATCACCAGAGTACCACTTATATCTCTCTCTCCAGGCTCAGCTTCTCTGCAATGAGGAATATCCAAGCAGCCACCATTTAGGATCCTTTCTCTTTTGACTGTCACTTGTGTGTGATAAAGAACACCAAGATTTGGGTCTTTGCTTTAGTTACAGTATTTGTTTTCCAGAAGAAAACCTGGTGTCTTCCTGCTTTCTTGTTTGATTTGCTTTCTTCTCAAACAGTTGGGATTTTTTGTGTGTGTGTGTGTTGTTGTTTTTCAACTATAGATGAAAAGCTCTCAAGTAGCATTTGAATATTTTCAGGATGAGGATGTCAGAAAAGGGCCCCAGAAAAAGCACTTTGTCTCCCAGGGGCAAGCCTTGTGCCTATTTGACAGACAGTGTGTATGTGTGTGAGTGTGTTAGTGTGCTTTAACTTTCCTCCAGCCATTGAACACTGATTCCCCCAGGAATACAGAGCCAGGAATTGGGGAAATAAAACCTGTTCCCTTGATTCTATTCCAGTTTTATTGTCACTTCTTTTCCTTTCATGATGTTAGAATGTTGGTTGAATTTTGTAAGGTATTTCTTCCCCCAAGGCCCTTACCTACACTTTCTTTTGAGACTTTAATCCTACCTGGATGGTCAGACCCACCCAACACCCGGATGGGTCTTCGGTCTTGAATAATAAATACAAGGGGCTGGCTTGGTGGGGAGGAGAGACAGAGATGAAGGCAGAGACATAAAGGAGGAAGCAGCAAAAGTCTGAGAGAGAGAAGGGTTGGTAGAAAGTTTAACAGAGAAGTGACTGCTTGTGAATTATTTCTCCATCATTATCCCACATCTTCAGATCCACAGGCAGAAGGGGATGGAGGTATGGAACCATTCTGGGGGTGGCCTAACCCCCAGAAAGCATGGACTTTATGCTTTATTTTTATATTTAATCAACATAATTTAACTTCCATTCAGCTAACCTATGGTCACACTTCCTCCATGTGCCTGTAAATTTCCTAAGGACCCTTAAGGAATTCTAGCCTGTTCCTTGGGCTGACTTGTACACTATACATCTTGGGCAGAGTTTAGAATTGTCCAGAGATACTTTACTACTTGTTAAGGAGCCTCAGGAACCATGCAAGGGTTTCCTCTGATCCCACCCCAGGGCCCAACATGGTGCTTCATGCCAGTCTGGTGAGCCAGCAATACACTCAACTCTAGACAATGGCTAATGTCCAAGGATTAAGCCCACATCTAAATCAGCCATTCCCAGCCCTGAATAGAAACCCTCGAGTCTTTCCTTCACATCACAAGCACCTTAGACACCCCTAAAAAAGCAGATAAGTGAACCCCAGCTGTGTATCAGCCCAAACACAGCCCTCCTTTGCCCAATGCCTGGGGTGCAACTATACTATCATCACTAGACTCACACCAAACTCTTGTATGGAGATGGGCACAGAAACACGTAATATCATTAAGACATCCTCTCATCCAATATTACAGGCTCTTTCTCCACAAGTTATATTGATTTACAGCACCCTACAGGTCATAGGAGTACAGCAGCCTTACAAGTCAAAAGTACATTCTTTCTGTACCAGATTCTAATTTCTATCCTTCTGCATAGAATTGACCCCTTCACCTGTTTTACCCAAACCTCTCCTCTCTTCCCAGAATTCTGCTAACACTATTCTGGTGGTCTCTAAGTCTATTTGTTGTTTTGCTATTCATTGGTTTTGCTTCTGTATCTTCCACATTAGGAGTGAAATCATATGGCGTGTGTCTCTGTTTCACCCAACACTTTATTCTGGGACTATCCATGCTGTTGAGCATGGCAGGATTCATCTTTTGAGTAACTGAGTCGTGTTCCTTTGTTTATAGATCTAACACAGTCTAAGTCAGCCTAGCTTGAACCACAGGAGATGACACAGTGTTTTTTTCTTCTTCCCTTTTAAACCTTTGTTTATCTAGACCAAGAAGTAATGCTAATGAGGTATCCACTTGAAAAAGCTCATCAAAATCTTCCTATTCAGCCAATTCTTATCTTTAATCAAACAGCAAAATTAATTTCCAAATGTTTAAACAAGTTTAGATTTATCTTTGTGAAAAACAAATATATATATATATATATATATATATATATATATATATATATATATTGCTCATCATGGTTTTCCAAATACACATATGTCACTTTTTAATTTTATCTTGTGCTACATAGTACAGGAGTTACAGCTCTTGCCTTGCACAAGATAAGCCCTGGCTTGATCCCCAGTACTAACTAGGTCCCTAAAGCATTTCCAGGAGTGCCCTCTAAGTACAAAGCCAGAAGTTAGCCCCATACACCTTTGGGTGTAGCCCAAGTCCCCCCTAAAAAGATAATTTGTCCTTTATTTTTACCAATATTTCATTAACAGTTTTATTTGCTAATAAGTTACTTTGAAATGGATATGCTTGTTTGTATCTCCATATAGATATAGAAGGATACATAGTTGTAAATATAGATATTGAACTAGTATATAAACAGAAATTTTCCTTGATAGTAGACGTGATCATCCTGAAGTACATTTTACATAAGAGTAAAACAATTGAAAACAGTTAAAATTTTTGAGAAAAAAATAGATTATAACAAGGACTAGACAGTACAGATTAGGGAGCTGGTTTTGAACACAACCAATCCAGATTTGGTCCCTGGCGCCAATATGTCCCCCTGAGTAGGAGTGGTCCCTGAGCACAAATCCAGAAGTAATTTCTGGGCATGCAGCATATGGCCCAAAAATAAATTAGGGGGTCATGACAAATGTCTCATTCTTTCCCTTAGTTTTCCAATGAATAGCTTTCCTCTAGCATACTTTAAATATTCTTAATAATTTCTTTTTTTTTGGGGGGGGGGTGGGCCACACCCGGTGACGCTCAGAGGTTATTCCTGTCTATGCGCTCAGAAGTCACTCCTGGCTTGGGGGACCATATGGGACACTGGGGGATCGAACCGCGGTCCGTCCTAGGCTAGCACAGGTAAGGCAGGCACCTTACCTCTAGCGCCACCATGCCGGCCCATGTTCTTGTTCTTCCTCCAATATCAAGTCCTTCCTTTACCCTTGAGCCTCAGGTTCTAGTATTTGTATCTTTCAGCTCATCTTTTAATTACTGTCCATTCATCAATGTCATGTCCTTCTAGGACACATGATTGCAATTATTCAACACTTGATTTGTTGTGTCCTTTTTGGGATTTGTTGTGTTTCCCTAAATTCACTTTTTCCATGCTGGTGCCAATGGCAACGTCCCATCATTTTCATAGCTTAATAGCTTCTGTCACAAAAATGACTGCATCTTTCTTATCCAATGACTTGGATAGTCACTGAATAAGACTTGGGAGGCTTAATGGTTTCTTATAAAGCCAGCAGCTCCACACTGGTGAAGGATCCTAGATATTTCCATGATGAGGTGAAGTTACTATATCCATTAAAACTATAAAAGCCTTTGAGACTGGAGCAATAGCACAGTAATAGGGCATTTGCTTTGCACGCAATCAACCCAGGTTTGATCTCAAGCATTTCATATGGTCCCCTGAGCCCACCAGGAGCAATCCTGAGCACAGATCCATGAGTAAACCCTGAACACTGCCAGGTATGGTTCAAAATTTAAAAAAAAAAAAAAAAGAAGAAGAAAAAGAAAAACAAGAACTCACAAATTATATATATAATATATATAAAATATATCTAGTCTGAAAAGAAGCAGGAAGAAAGAAAATGATCTACAGAAAAAGCAATCATCCTTCACTGTGTCTGGGCTGGCTCACCCTGTTTTCTCTATCAGCCCCAAGTACTGAGCCTGACTGAGGAATTGGAATCCCTGCAGGTTTACCAGGCAGAACTCTATCCCCTCTCTCACACAGCCCTCTGTTTTGCTGTTAGCATGGCATGATTGACTCGTGGCCTCCCAAGTTGAACAAAACATCAGTGGCCCTTTTCAGTATACACCTGCCTGAGTTTTTTCTCCCAGCAGGCTCCATTTTATCCACAGTGATGGGTTCCCAGAAAGAAATCAGAGGCAGAGACATGCCCCCAGTCTTCTGATAATGGGGCACCAGGGAACATGCAAGATCACAGCTGTTCCTCAAGCTGGGAAGTGCCATTTGGGGCACTTTCAGTTCTCTCTGGTTTTTTAGAAAGTTCAGAATGTCATGCTTCGTCCTCTGGGCATTAAGAATCATCTCCCCCTCTTCTCTTCGCCCCTATTGGCAGAGAGTCAGGCTGCCTTCCTTGTCCCAACTGCAGCATTCATGACGCCCCCTGTGTACTGAATACCCTATCTTGCCACCACCCTGTCTCACACACCTCTAGGAGGCTTGCTTCCTTCCCACCGACCCTGCGCCTTTTCCTCCCAATACCCAGAAGACCCTTTCTTTCTCCTCTCCCCTGGGCTAGTAACCACCATGAGTTTTTCCTGCATCCTCAACTGAAGTGTGAACTCCTTGATGGGTAGGGACACAAATTCAACCTGTTGCCTTCATCACTTCATAGTGTAGGATGCAGATTTGGATCCTCATTCCTCAGGCTAGCATGGCTCTGGGGCCCTGAGATGCAGGGGGAGGCTCCTGGAGGTTGTGGGGAGCCTCTCCAGCTTCCTGGGTCAGAGGCATATTCCAGTGCACCCATAGTCACTTGGTAGAGGCTCCTGGAAGGTGGAAGCCTTGTAGGTCACCAGGGATGTCTGCACCAGGAACCCAATAGATGATGCCTGCCTGCCCAGTTTGGGAGTTGCCTTTAGCTTGCCCACATCTGCTCCTGATTTGTTTTTCTTTCCTCCCACTGCCCTCAAACTTCTACTCACTTCTACCAATATACAATCCTCTTGATCTTCGTGACATACCAGCTTCCGGGAAGAGGTCATCATCGAGCAGGTGGTCATCACTATTCAGTATGTTCAGATCCTATTGGACACAATTTCCAATCAGCCATCCATAGGGTACTGATCATCCAATAGCAACTATTATTTTGGACAGGTAACTGCTTCTGGTCCAGAGAAAAGTAGCAGAGCCAATTGAGATGGGCCAGAGCCATGTTTCTCCTGGAAAGTCCCATTGAAAAGGACTGTGCACATGGCAGGCTCTATGTTCCAGGTCTTCTGAAGCTCATGCACAGCTGTTGGATGCAGAGCTTTTCTACTTCTCTTCTGGTAAATAGTAAGTCCTTAAGAATCCTGGTGGAACAATGGGAGTCTTGTCTTTGGCAGGGTTTCCAGTAACCCTGGATGCCTGACTTGAATTTACAAAGGTACAAGCTATCTGCATCATGTGGGTAGCTTCCCACTGCTGCCTCTTCTTCAGCTGTGCCAAAACCTTCTTTGGAACTTGACCCTGCTGGCCACACAGCAAATTTATCTTCCTTCTTTCCCCCTTTCCTTCATGAATTCCTTCTATTTTTTCTTCCTTCCTTTCCTTCTTTTGCCAAGAGTACCTTGAGGGACATGTCTTCAGAAATCTCATTATAAATGTGGAAGTGGCACTGAGCTAAAAGGGTAAGTGAGGAGTGAGAAGATCAACTGAGAAGGATCCTGGTATTCATGGTGGGCATGGTGTAGCAACATAGAACAATAATACCAATCGCATGGTAAATGATATCTCAGTAAAAACTGATAGGGTTGAGGCACCAACCTAATCGAACAAGAACTTGTAATTCATTGCTTTGTGACATGTGGGTCATTTTCTACATCATTCTCCCTTCTGGTATGGCACAAAGGTGCCACATCACAGATTTGAACCAGCCCATTGGTGCCTTCATTACTTTTAAGCAGCACTTTCTGGGCTACCTTAAACATGACATTTAATGAGCCCATCCTCAGAGTTGGGGTATCCTGGGACAGTTGTGGGGTCTCCTCTCCCACCCCATTCCACACTCTGCTCAGCAGAGAAGCTTCATGCCTTTTCTGCTGCCCTTGACAGATGCAAACTAATTTCCAAAACAGATGTGTTCACTTCTCCCTTGGTCGCTTTTGTGAGTCTGTGAGATTCACACCTCTTGGGATCACTGAGAATCCTACTTCCCTCCCAGACCAGGCACCCTAGGGTGTGCCTTAGAGCAAGCCAGTCCTCCCTAATCTGGACTATTACTACTCTAGCCACATCACACATTGTTGTAGACATGAAGATTGTTAATGGAGATGTGGATAGTCCAAAAGTATAAGAGTGAAGACACTTATCTCTCTGGGGCCCCAATCTCTGAACTTGTTCCTGCCTGCACTTCATCTGTCCCCTCCAAAAGGACCTTCTCTTCTAAAAACTCACCGGCAGAGATGTCCTCTTTACCATCAGTGAAGTACCAGCTTGTTCAGCAGAATATTGAGAACCCCGAATATAAGCAGGAGTCTTATTTCGAAGACTTTGCTACTAGTTTTGTTCGTTTCACTAACCTGAAACTCACAACAGATGTTTTTAGGGGGTAGCAGACATAGTAAAGCCATGGCTTCAAATAGAATCCTTTTCTTCACAAAAGCATAGGGAATGGGAAAAGCATTTGCCTTGCATGAGGCCAACCTGGGTTCAATTCTTTTATCCTATATGGTTTCTGGAGGCTGATCAGGAACAATCCTGAGAGCAGAGTCAGAAATAACCCCGGAACGCCACCAGGTATGGCCCAAACCAAATAAATAAATAAATAAATAATTCACTACATGTAGGTTTCCCTGTGGAAACAGCAATCCTTTCCATGTAAAAATCCAAAGCTTATGGATCAAAGATCAAGGTTCCTCTCTGTCACGGTGTGAGCCTAGCCCTGCCTTCCTGCAGATTAAACCCTGCTGAGAATCCACTGATCCGAGTTTCCTTGGCCATGGTATGAAATAGCATGAGGCTTTAGGATGATTATCATTTAGGAAATAAACAGCGCCATGCTTGGCTTCCAGAGGCACTGCTTTGCCCTTTCTCCCATGCTGCTCCATAGATTCAGTTCTTACAACAGCGAGAGTCTCTCCCTTGACTGTTTGGAACCTCTTTGGGATTCCATCTTTAAGCTAATAGAATGGATGGCACTTGGGGTCATAACCCCCCAGTCATCACTTCCCTCTTGCCTAGAGTTCCGTGAACTCAGATGTTAAGCATCCTTTCTGCCAGAGTCGAAATTCTCTTGGATAGTGGCCAGATCAGCCCTGACAGCTGCACTTTGTCACCATGGCACCGAGAGTTCCAGTGGGTTTCCAGGCAGGGAGTAATGAAAGGACCGCCCAGTAGCCAGTCAAATCCGTGTGTATTGAGTTAGTGGCTCCTGCAGAGTCCCGGGCTCTGTGCCATATTCTGTGCACCAAAAGAGAGTGATTCTTCAAGTTACTTCAATGTTTGCCCCAGCCTTGCCCACATGTAAACAGTCTCTGCTCAGCCTTCTCCAGGGCTAAGAGGTTCCTGGCTCTGCTTCACATATAAACTAGCTTCCTTGAAGTGCTGTCAGTGCCCACTTCCAGGCTCACGTTCGATCTCTCTGTCTCTCTGTGTCTCTGCCTCTCTCTGTCTCTTTCTGTCTCTCTCTGTCTCCATCTCTCTCTCCATAACCCTGGAAAAGAAGTCCTGGGAAAGCTCGTTGCAGTTGACATAAATGCAACTGGCTTACCGGGCCTTCCTCCCACCAGCCACTAGCTCAGCGACTAGAAATTCATCGTTGTAAAAAATAGATGCCTGAGAGTTAAGAGTAGGGATAGAAATAGGGGTAGTGTTAGGGCACGGTTGCAGTTAGCGTTTATAGATACAGTAAGGAAAAAGAAAAGGGAATAAAAAGAAAGAAATGAATGTCAGAGTTGAGTAGGGGTAGGTAAAGCATTACCTCAAGCTCCAAAACTAGGACTTAGAGAGAAGCGGGTCTGGAAGCAAACGTCAATGCAGGAAATAATCCACACAGTGAAAAGGTGCAAGGACAGGTTCAGCAATTCCAAGACTCAAGCCAAAAATTGCACCACACAAGCCTACTGCTCCTAAGAAGGAAAACAGCTTAGTGGAAGAATGAGTCCTTCCCTTCCTGAAACCCAGACTTTTATTAGGAAGAACCAGTTTACACCCTAGGGTGAAGAAGGACTATTGAGTAGAGAGAAATCCAGTAATCTCATCACCAGATCACACACTAGGGTGGAGTATGAATACTGATTAGGGTAGGACCAATAATCCAACAGGTAAGATGAGTGATAGAGTTGGGTTAGGGTTTATGGTTATGGTTAGGAAAAAGAAAGGGGGAAAAGAAAAGAAAAATGAGTGTCTTCCATCCATATATTATATCGGTGCTTATATAATGACTTAATCCCTAAAGTTATGTATCCATTGCAGCAGGTGAAGGTCGCCTTGAGAGCTTAGTGTTTTGCTTCAGGGGTCGGGTCTCTTTGTATTTAGGCCAAGATTATTTCTTTCCATGTCCCTCATATTTTGATGGGCCTATGCAAACAACAATTGCCACTCTAACACCATTTTTACTGTGCTCCTTTGACTCTAATCCTTAAAAAGAGCCCACTTAAAATTTGAGGTTAACTTAAGCTAATATGCCTGTATATGGAAATGTAAAAAAAATAGTATGCCTGTAATGTTTAAGGAGTTACATAAGTTTTATGGCTTTAGATTGCCTTGTGTGCTGTTAAGAAATATTATAATGTGTTACAATCTGGGGACTTGAGGGACAAAGTAATTGTACATGGATTCTGTCTTATTTATCTTAATGTTCTTTGGCTGAAATTTCAAAGTTAAGATATAAGCAAGGGGACTTCTGAGAATTATGTTATGGGTGATTGTCCTTTCACTGTAACTTTACCTTGTCCTCTTTCTTTGCATCCTTGTTCTCATAATTAAAAATAAAAAAATTTAAAAAAAAAAAGAAATCTTAGTGTTTTGATCCCTTCTCCAGTTTTATCTTTCAACCTCTCCCTGGTCTTGGCAGCTTCATGAACTCCCACATTTCAAGTCAATAAAACCCCCACAGGGTGCACTTAGATACATGGAGTTTGTTCTTCTGAAACAAAGCCAAGTGTGATTTTCAAAGAAGTGAACAAGAACTAGATTTAGCTGCAAACTCCTGGAGTCACTGTCCAACATCCATGTGGTTGAAATTCAAGAGCTTTAGGGAAGAGAAGGAGGATTAGACAAAGCCTGAAAACAGCCTAGATGGATCCTGAAAACTCTCTGCTGCTGGTGAATCCATGTTGATTACCAGAGGAATAAATTGATTACATTTCACCATCAGGAAGTCCAGCTCTAGAAATATGTGGATGTGAAACATTCTGAGATTTTCTTTTTAAGTAAAAACAGGAATTAGGGGCCGAAGCAATAGTATAGCGGGGACATGTTTGCCTTACATGTGGCCAACCCAAGCTGAATCCCCAGCATTCCATAGGGTTCCAGAGTAATTCCTGAGCACAGAGTCAGTAATAACCTCTGAGACTGCCAGATGTGGCCCAAAAACAAAAACAGGTTTTATTTGGAGGAACTGAGGAAGGGGAAGAAGAGGATAATAAAGAGAGAAAGTATAATGAGTAAATGCTCAAGAGAGCAAGGGCTTCTCCAAAGAAAAAGGAAGTACACAACCCAGTAAGAAAGTAGGAAAGTTCACATCTCAAGAGGGGAGATGTGGATGACCTGTGCTTGGGTACCATGGACCCAGGCAACACATGTGCCCTAGAGATTATCTTTTTCTGAAAATCTCCCCCCATGATCACTGAGCCCAGAATATCCCCTGGGCCCAACTCCCAGTCCATCAAAATCACAACTAAAAGTCACTGATGAGTGTGCTTGAATAAGTATTATTTGGTGGCAGTTAATATGGCCTTTTAGTACAATCTCAGTTTGTAAAAACAGCTGTAAATTCAGTTCAGCCCTCAGATACAAAACCCCTCCCCTTTGACTGCACTAAGATGGCCTCCTGACCAGAATGGGGTGCCAAATCTGTCATTATTGGGTGGTGCTGCCTCTCCTAGTTGGTAAAAAAAAAAAAATAAATAACCCAAAAGACTGCCAGTCTTGCAAACATAGGGAGAAACTTCCAGTCTAGGCACCATCCAGAGGAGTAAGATGGCAAGGAGGGCTGACTTCTTCACATTCATGTCTTCATGCTTTTACCTGTGTTCCCCCAAAGCTCCATATACTGTGCTTGTTCTCCAGGCAACCCAACCCAAATTAGACCAGGCTCTCTGCATTATGTGGGGCTTTCCCTGGTGGTGCACAGGGATGAGTGGACCAGACAGTGGTTCTATGCAAAAGCCTTAGAATGCAATGGTGGTTGGTTCCTAAGAGGCCAGAGGAACAACAGGGACACTTCAGAGTTGTTCAGGATTCTGTAGGGCTGCATCTAAATGATGCTCAAGAGACAATGTGGTGCCAGGGATCAAACCTAAACTTCCTTGAGCCTCATAGTGCATAGCTCATAGCTTGATCAATGCACAGGTACCACCATTAGAGTAGGAGGAAGCCAGTCAAGACTGCTGTGTTGCTCACCCCAGATCCTATGAGGAAGTCTGGACTATGGTGTGTAGTGACTCAGCACAAGTCCTAAGTTTAAGGAGTAACATCCCCCAGTAAGCCTGGCCTCTGTGCTGGATGTCTCCAGAACATGTTCTGGAAAATACTGAATCACAAATTACCAGGTCTGCGAGGCTTGAGTTATTTTTGGCTAGTCCTTACTTAGGTCAGCAAACCACTTAATCTCCACTTCTCTCACTTGAGTGATTGCTGTAAGTGAAGGATGGGATTGGGGTGGGGTATATGGAACAGTATAGACAGGAGACTTCCCATTGTTGCTCCCTCTTCCCAAGAGGATGAGACTAAGTGAGTGGGATCCTGGATGAGATCTGTACCTTATCTCCACATTAACCCTTTGAACATCTGGTTCTTTCTGTTTCTGGAAAGATACATTATACTGCTTGCCAGCTCTTTCACTTCTTTTGCCAATACCCCAAGATACCTGGAATATTATAGTGGCTCCCTTATTTGAGGGGAAGTAAATTCCCTTGCAAAACATTCAAGGTATTTTAATGCATGTAATATTTTTGACTCCCTACAAAGCCTCATAGATTATTGGCAGGAACAATATGCCTAGAGGCAAAGAATATTGAAGCATTATTGGCCCTATGGACAGATCTCAGGGTTTTGTTTTTTGTTTGTTTGTTTGTTTGTTTGTTTGTTTTGGCTGTTTTTAGAAGATCTTATTGATCTCAACTTGGATCCTAGAGTCATCCTCACAGGGACATGCCCTTGTAACCCGTATAGACACACGTACCATAGATATGTGTAAACACCACATGTATCACTTACCATGGAAGCACACACACACTGTCAGCTGGTCTTTCAGTGGGCAAGACAACTGACCCCTCTGGAAACAACTCTGAAGTGTCCCTGTTGTTCCTGTACTGGGCTGAGAGCTGCCCTAGTCTGGGAACAGGTGTTGATCCTATTGGTAGCTCCCTGGAGAAGGGAGGTACTCCAGAATGCTGGGAAACTAAGGAAGAGCAGGGAGGATTTTGGAAAAGTGTGGAAGAAGAGCATAGTGTCCATAAACCCTGCATGTAGTAGAGATGGATGGATTCAGCAGAAAGAAAACCACATTGGCAGTGTTAGGGTTCCAGTTAACACCTGAAATGGCTGAGTCAGAGACCACCTCTGATAATGCAAGATGCAAAAGGGAGTTTAATCGGCTAACCGAGGTTCGAGACTCAGACAACTAAGGGAGTCTTGACAAGGACCCCAGGTCAAATCTTCAAGCAGTTCATACAGAAATCACAAGCAGTAACAGTACAATCATTTCATTGTATAAATGCCTTAATTAATCACTGATTTTTCAGGTTCAACTTTGGTTGTCTAGGGATACTCTGATTCAAACCTCGGTTGTCGAGGGATATTCTGATTTGAACCCTGGCTGTCAAGAGATACTTTGATTCAAACCTTGGCTGTCGAGGGATATTCTGATTCAAACCCTGACTGTCAAGAGATACTCTGATTCAAACTTTGGTTGTCAAGAGAGCTTTATTTGTCTAGGGAGTTGTTATCAGATAGAATATTCCGAGCTCACTCAACCCCTAGTTTCTTATTCCCAGAGGGTACCAGCTCCGAATTAATTCTGGATTAACTCTCCCTGTCTCAGAAAGAACTACTTCACTGGGGTAAATGATTGAACCTTGGAAGTCTTGGTCCTTACAGCAGGGAGAGCCTTGTGGGACTGCGTGGACTTTATCAGTAGGGCCCCCTACTGCTTGTGCTTGCAAGTCAAGGCCTCCGGGTTATCCCAAGACACACAAATAACTTTCTAAGCCCATGGGTTTGGAGGCTACAGGGATCTGGCAATAAGCATGAGATGTTAAGGGCTACACAGCTGGCATTGTCATGAGCACACTTCTGAGGGGAGATGGAGGATGTGGTAACCACACCAGGCTGGATGTGCTCAGGGATCACTCCTGGTGGGGCTTGGAGACCAGATGCAGTGCTGGGGACCAAACTCAGGTCAGTGCCATACAAGACAAGTGCCCTCTCTGCCATCCTCTCTCTCCTCTCTTTTTCTCTTTCTCTTCCTCTCTCTTTCTCTCCCTCTCCTCTCTCTCTGTCTCTGTCTCTCTCTCACCCTGTCTGAGCACCTTTTTAAAGTGGTCCCAGCTAGCATCAGTGACAGGCTGCTGCAGGTAATTGACTTGGAGGGAGAGAGCAGGTGACAGACTATGTGGCTGTCAACACAGGCAGTGGATGTCACCACACTTCAAAGCAGGGACCGTGATTCATCCCTTCAGCACTGGATGCCAACGCCTGGTAATTATTTTTTTGTTTGGATTTTTTATGTTAAACCCTGGAGGGAGTTTTAAAGGAGAAAAGAATTAACACTAAATATATAAAACAAAGAGTCATACATCAAAATGCACCAGCATGCTTGTGCTCATTCACACACACACACACACACACACACACACACACACACACACCTTCTCAGCTTCCTTTCCATTGACAAATGTCCATTGCTTCCCTCGCATTTCCCTTCTTGGACACCAACACATAGTGGTATCCATGTCCAGTGTGTTCAACACCAAGTTGTTTGTTATGAGTAGACAGCAAGAATGCATGTGTATCTTGTGTGTTCATCAAGACACCTTGATTTCCAATGCTCTTCATCCTTGAGTTTCAGTCACATCATATGCCAGACCAATCCCATCACCAGTGTCCACGATCCTCAGCCAATATCCCCAAACTTCCTGCCACAAGATGCATATATTTAAACAAATTAGCTAAATGCTATAAAGTGTCCAAACTAAGGGAGAGAATCATCTGCACATATATGTTGGTAGATTCCAATCCTTTCTCAGTTAGTTGTGCTCAGCTCCAAATTCTAATTTCCACCCCAACCCCCATTGGAGGCCTCTCTGTTTATTCCTTTCATAAGCAACCCTTCTTATCTGGTTTGAAAAAGCAAGTACTGTGATTCTATGTTGTTTTCCTTACTATGATTCCATGTTGTTTTTAACATGACATCAGAACATCAGAAGTCAGCATTGCTGGGAGTCAGAAGTTCTGTAGGAAAGCAGGGGTGGGCTCGACTTTTGGGAATCCAGCTGTGCCATTCCAATAAGCACTCATCTCCCCTATCCAGGAACAACCTCACCTACATGGTTGCCTATTGAGGTTCCTTAGGGGGGGGGGGACAGGCGAGAGTTGACTTTATGGAGGTCTTTGCTAGTCTCTTTGAAAGGGAGCCTTGTCCTGCTTTCCTAAACTCTCAGAGTTGTTCACAGGAGTATTGCAAAATCCCTGCTCAATTTACATCTCCAACACACCTCCATTTGGATCAGCCTCATTTCAAGGGCTCTTTAGCTACATATGGCCGATGACTGCCAAGTCAATCCAGATTTGCAAGATCCCAAGAGACAAGAGAGCTTCCTATATATATCTGGGGATACCACAGGACTCTCTAGCAAAAATGACTCATTTCTTCCAGGCAAAATAAGTCCATTCAAGCAGGAACCTACAAGCTAAAGAGAATGTCTCTGGTGCTCAGCAGGTGGTTATTGGAAAGGGCTGGCATGGAGAGTGAACAGATACACGATTCGTCATACCACATTATAGCATGACCCAAATCAAGGCATCTCTATTACAGACAAATGGAATCTCTCCCTGTATGAAGGATGTGAAGCATACTTCTTGTGAACCGGAAAAGGAAATACCAATAGGCACTTTAGACCTGAGATTGGGGCCCCTGGCAGCTCTGAATGTATGATGTCAGCCAGAAATTTGCAAAAAAACAGACGAAATAAATACTTTTTCATGGATGTAACATTGAAGAGTTCCACAGATAAAGCAAAGTCGGCAGAAGGAAGCCCACATGTCATTGTTTCCTTCGAAAGGACAGGTATAATTATTTCTGTGGAAGGATTTGACTTTGTGTTGAAATTTAATCAGGGACTTTAGGAAATCAAATCAACCTTTGTTAGAGAATGGTGGGGCAAGAAGAATTTTCAGATACCATGGATAGGAAGTACAATTAGGACAGAGAAGGGAGCACAGTGACAGAGTTGGGGATGATCACGGGACAAAAACTGAGTGCTGAAAGGAGAGAAAGTGGGGCCCGGAGAGATAGCACAGCGGTATTTGCCTTGCAAGCAGCCGATCCAGGACCAAAGGTGGTTGGTTCCAATCCCGGTGTCCCATATGGTCCCCCGTGCCTGCCAGGAGCTATTTCTGAACAGACAGCCAGGAGTAACCCCTGAGCAATGCCGGGTGTGGCCCAAAAACAAAAAAAAAAAAAAAGGAGGGAAAGTGATAGGCAAGGTACCCCTTGATAAAATCACCCCACACACCATATCTCCAACCTCAGGTGAACACGTCTGAATCAGGGTCGAGCATGAAATAGTCCAAACCAGGCTGAGGGTGAAACACGTGTAGTCTGGCAATCTTCTACCTCCTATCTCCAGCAAGCTGCCTGCCAGAACCATTTTTATTGAGTACAGAGACCACCCCCAGGTGGGGCAGTGAGGACATAGATAGTTGAAGCTGTTCTGGGCCTGTCCCACCTAGGTTTACATATAAAGAAGTCTTTGCTTTTGGGTGAAGCCAAGTTTTAAACAAACAGATACAAAGAAATGATACCAAAAAAAAAAAAGATATAAAGGATGATCTTTGTTTTAGGTAAAATAAGGTGTAACGTAACACCCCTTTAGTAACAGTATTGCAAACCACAGTGTCTAAGAGGAAAAAGGGTGGGGTAGGAGGAGAGAGATTGAGAAAGAAGGAAAATGTCTGCCATAGAGGCAGGCTGGGGAGGGAGTACAGGAGGGTAACTGGGGAAATTGGTGTCAGACAATGAACTGTGGTAAAGGGATAGGTGTTAGAATATTGTATGACTGAAACTCAAAGATATTAAGTAAAAATTTAAACGGGGGGCCGGAGAGATAGCATGGAGGTAAGGCATTTGCCTTTCATGCAGGAGGTCAGTGGTTCATATCCCAGCATCCCATCTGGTCCCCTGAGCCTACCAGGAGCGATTTCTGAGCGTAGAGCCAGGAGTAACCCCTAAGTGTGGCCGGGTGTGACCCAAAAACCAAAAACCCAAAAGAAAAAAATTTAAACAGAAATGTTCTCCATAGGAGGCTGAGTGAAGCATTGAGCCAGCCTGGGATCCCGGGAGAGAAGCATGAAACCAGGAGAAAATGTAATTTTCAAAGGGCTGGTTTAGAAGCACATGGAATCAATCAGCACTGGGAGAGGGAAGCCAGAGGCCTCCAGTAATCTCTGCACCCACTACTGGTCAGTCAGCCTTGTGGGAAAGGCAGATCCAAAGGGACATCAGAGACACCCCTGGACACCTGCAGCTGTCTTGGTGAGCAGAGCCTGGAAGGATTCCAGTCCCGTAGGTCTCCAACAGAGCGTGATGTCCATCCACATTGGGCACACGAGCTCGAAAAGCTCCGAGCCTGCTGCCTGTCAGGATTCCCTGAGCAGTGCAGAGCCTGGCAGGGAGCTACATTTTCCCTCCTCGCAGCTCCTTCCAGCAGAAGCACAGCTTGTATGGCTGGAGAGATGGTACAGCAGAGGGCGCTTTCCTTGCACATGGCTGATGCAGTTTTGATCTCTGACATCCCCTGGGGTTCCCTAAGCACCACCAGGAGTAAGACCTGAATGCAGAGCCAGATGTAAACCCTGAGTACCACTGGGTATATTTGCCCCTGCCCAAAAAAAAACAGCTTCTCCATCTATCTCAACCCAAGCCCACTCAAAGACAGTTTCAAATGTGTGCAGAAGGATCCATGGATTTAGTTAGCTCAGCAAAGAAAAGCATTGAACCTGAGTCCAAACTCCTGAACCCCATGAAGCCCCCTAGCACCCAAGGTCTGCTCTGGTGGTCCCAGGTTCTGTACAGCTCCCCAATAAAACGGTGGACTTGAGATCTCCAACACTGGAACTCCTGCCACTCCTGAGGGGGTCCCTTGTTGGGCTCACCCATATCTTGTGGCATGATCTGTCCCCTTTCTAAAGGGCAACTCTCCTGTGCCAATAGTGTGTCTTGGTGGCCAAAGCCCCCATCTGTAGCCTTCGCCCCTGCTCAGACATCAAACTCAGAGTCCCCCTTCTCAGGCTGTACTGGCATTTCCCTTTCCACACCTCCAGCTTTAGTAGAACCAGAGACCCAACGTGAAAGCAACTGTGATCAGAGACACCAAAGGCTATTGCAGAAGTCAAGAAGATGATTGCTGAGAGAGTGACTTGCAGGAGGAAAAAGGCAAACTGGTAATGATGGGACTGAGGAATAATAGCACTGCAAGGTAGCAATTTGCCTTGCACCTGGCTGACCTGGGTTCAATTCCTGACTTCCCATATGGTCCCCTGAGCACTGTCAGGAATAATCACTGAGCACAAAGCCAGGAGTAACCCCTGAGCAGTGTCAACTGTGGCCCTAAAACAGCAATAACAACAACAAAAACAATATATATGCAATGAAAAGGAGAAAAGGAAAGAAAACAAAGGAAACTGCAGGAA
Source organism: Suncus etruscus (assembly GCF_024139225.1). Lineage (NCBI taxonomy): Eukaryota > Metazoa > Chordata > Mammalia > Eulipotyphla > Soricidae > Suncus > Suncus etruscus. The sequence continues at coordinate 94,659,272 of NC_064860.1, read as the reverse complement.
AAAATCATTCTCTGGGCTCTCCCTTAGCCTTGCTTTACAAATGCATTTAATTCTGCAAGGAAAGCTAGCAGTGGAGGAGGAGGAAATGAGATGCAAATTCTCCCCTGCCTGATGGAAACCATTTCTCCAGAGATTGCAGGTTCTCAGAGATTGTGGCTTCCTTTCTTCCGACAGCTAGAATGAATGAATGGAGGGGACCAACCCCTTACTCCAGCTCAGTGGAACCCCAATAATTGCTTTCTCCTCTAGCAAGCATCTTGGGGCTCTTCCACGGGGAGCGGTGACTTGCTTTCTGTCAACTCTTGTGGTTCCTGGCCCCCAGAAACATCAATGCCAACACAGGACGAGCCCAGACAGCCTGAGAAGAAGCCCTGGTACCTGCAAAGGCATGTGTGTAGAAATGGGTCTGGGGTCCTGGGGTCAACTGCAGTGTCCAGAGTGGAGATTCGGGTCTGTTATAAGTGTGGTTGGTTCCTCCTGCACAGAGAGCAGCAAAGACCAAATCTGCTGAGGCCACATTCATCTGTCTCCGTCGTGGGTTATTAATGGCCTGCCAGATATCCTGGCCTGGCCACCCACCTGCCTGGCACCCTGCCTCTCCCTGCTCCCTGTGTGGGCAGCGGCCCCTAGACAGTCTATTTGCTCATGGCTGCCCATGCCAGAGGTTTCCAGGTTTAGGCAAGTGAGGGTTGAGAGCCAACAATGGCCTTTGATTGACTTTGCGCTGCAGGTATTTTGTGATACTACTACTTAGACTGACTCCCGGCTCTGCACTCACGGATCACCCATGGCAGGGCTCCGGGGACTATATGTGAGGCAGAGGATGGAGCCCAGGACAGCTGCAGGCAAAGCAAACACTCTACCTGCTGCACTATCTCTCCAGCTCTAGAACTCCATGTTTTTAGCACCCAAAGCAACTCATTATTAAAGATGTCATTGGCGTAGCATTAAAAACTCATTTTGAGGGCCAGAGACATTGTACTGGGATCAAAGCACTTGCCTTACATATGACGGCACTGATTCCATTTCTGCTAAATATGCCTGGGCTGGGAGTGACTCCTAAGCACAGAGATATGAGTTTTAGTAATGCAATGCTCCAACAACCATCCTCTCACCAGTTTCCCTCCTTAAACTACACTCCCATTCCCATCTCCAGCCTGCCTCTATAGCAGACACTTTTCTTCTCTCTCAACTTCTCTCTTTTTTCCCTTTAATCATCATAGTTTGCAATACTATTACTGAAGGGGTATTGTTAAGTATTTAGAAGATTTTATAGTATTTCTTTTTGGTATATGCTTCTCTGCCTGCTTTCCCACCTACAACCCTTCAGGTAGGGGCTGCTGTTTGGATCTGAATAAATAGGAGTAAAGCTGGGAGAAAATGGTCCTTTGCAGCAAGCAAGGTAACCCTAGAGTTCGGAGCAGCTGGTGGGTTGGCAAAGGATTTTGTGTCCGACCTTCTTGCCTCTTTTTACGCTCTTGTCTGTGTGGATTATTTACTGCAGATCTATACAACTGGAACTGCTTCTCCTGTCCTGGTTGGACAGGGGAAATGGAAATTGTCTTTCCTTTCTGGGAGCTCTGGAGGTGATCAAACCTCACCCAATCTCCAAGAGAACATGACCCTTCAGGGTATCATGTGCATCGCTTTACTTCCTTTTAATTTCCAGTTCTTGTCCAGAGCGATCATTTCCAACTAGTATTGTCAAAGTGGTCCCTTCTCTGCCCTTACTGCACTTCACTTCCATCATTTCTATTGTGTTTGGATACTGTTCTCATACTATGGATTGTTTTCTTTAATATCCCACAGATGAGTGTGACCATTCTATGTCTCTCCCTGACTCATTTCACTCAGCATAATACTCTCCATATCCATCCATGTATCAGCAAATTTCATGACTTCATTTCTTTCCTAAAGGCTGCATAGTATTCCACTGTGTAGATGTACCACAGTGTACCACTCATCTGTTCATGGGCACTTGTGTTGTTTCTAGTCTCTGGCTATGGTGGACAGTGGCTGCCATGAACATAGGAATGCAAGTGCCTTTTCTGCTTTGTGTTTTTTGGGTCCCTAGGGAAGGCACGTTCTTGCAGTGAGTCCTGAGAATGGATACCTCCATGCGCTGCAGAATGGACTGCAGACAGCCAAGTCTTGCTCTGGCCTGGCCAGCCCTTGGTGGCCTGTGGGCATCCGTCATTGCTTATATGTATGTCCTCATGAGAATTACACTGGCTCTGAAAGCAGCAATAGGTTCCTGCCTAAAACTGGGGAGCTCTGGGGGTTCTTTCCTGCTGCAGGATCCCCCCACCAAGTCCTTCTCAGGTTTTAGCGCCCCCCAGCCTGCAGCCCTATATTTTGTTCCCAGGCAATGGGGAACAAATGCATAGGGTTGGGGATGGGGGCTGGCTTCTTGGATAACTCGCAGGTGTTCATATAAGCCCCCTGGTTGCCTAAGCTAATATTGGGGGGCTGGGAGTGGGCAGGATTCAGGGCAAAAGCCTGAACACTAGAATTGAAAGCAGAGCTTCAGGTGACTATTTCCAAGTCCCCAGAATCAAGCCAGAGAGGAAGAGCATACGGGGGCGGGAGCACCGTCTGCAGGTGAGTCCCCACTCTCGGGGCGGGGGGTGTCCCCGAGCTGGCTTCCACGGATCTATTTTAGACGCTGCATCTAGCAAAGCTCTCCCAAGCCCAGCGCTGCCTTGTTTGGGTGCCTCGTCGCTTTCCCTCCTCTGACTGCGTCACGTCGCTCCTCGCTCTGCTCAGTGTGTGGGTGAGTCCCCAGCACTGCAGAGAGGACCTCAGCAGGGGAAGATGGGGGGTGCTGGGTATCTGCCTGGGCCTATCAGCAGGGAAACGGGGAGGCAGCTGGGAAAAGGCCCTGAGAATCTCTACTTCCCCTCCTGCTGTCAGAACCCACATAATGTCCACTTCACAGCCTTGTTTCCCAGAGCCCGCCTGTACCTTCACATCCATGGGGATGCCAGACTCAGACTGCGAGCATTCCTGCCCCAGCTGTCATCCCTCTCCCAGGAGGACAGCATAGCTAGTCTGTGAATGCTCCCTGTTACCCAACTTATCCAGAGCCTTAAGAAAGGACAGTAGAAGGGCCCGGAGAGATAGCACAACGGCGTTTGCCTTGCAAGCAGCCGATCCAGGACCTAAGGTGGTTGGTTCGAATCCCGGTGTCCCATAGGGTCCCCCGTGCCTGCCAGGAGCTAGTTCTGAGCAGACAGCCAGGAGTAACCCCCTGAGCATCGCCGGATGTGGCCCAAAAAAAAACAAAAAAAGAAAGGACAGTAGAACCATTTTATCTTCCTCAAAGTCCAGCACTTGCCCAACACCCCACTTCTAGAATGTAGGATCTGTCCGATTGCACTTGGGTTCTTGGGTTTCACAATCTTGTGGCAGATGGTGGCCATATATTCTGAGGGCCAGAGTGATTAAGGCGCTTGCCTGACACAACTTGTTTGATCCCCTGAACGTCATAGGGTTCCCTGAGCTCTGCCAGCTCCTGGGTTATGCATCCTTGTGTAGGCGTGTGCCATATGTGCCTACACAGGCAAATGTGTGTCCACACATCACACACACAAGCTGCATTCCATCATGCAAGGGCAGTAGAAAGGGATATGCACCATCCAGGCAGGCCACTCTGCTGGGACCTGCAACCATGGCTATGGCCATGTTCTAGACAAGGGAGCCCCAGTGGGGAATCCAACCTGTCTATCAGGAACCTCAGCACTTTCCTGCACTTTTTCAGGGTGCAGAGTGGAACCTCCAAAAGATCAGGCACTCTCCTTCCAACTCCAAAGCTTCATTCATCTCCCACTGTAAAATATAAATCCATGAGTTGTGAGATCACCCCACACACCATATCTCCAACCCCAGGCACATGGGTTTGAAGAAGCACAGTAGCAACAAAGGATTAATAGACCACTTCAGTCGGGAAAGAATCAAAGAGTCAGTGGATTTTTCACCTAATCATCTCTCTGCCTTAGCCCACAAGCCAGAACTACCTCTTCTGGGGCCGGGCGGTGGCGCTGGAGGTAAGGTGCCTGCCTTGCCTGCGCTAACCTAGGACGGACCGCGGTTCGATCCCCCGGCGTCCCATATGGTCCCCCAAGAAGCCAGGAGCAACTTCTGAGCGCATAGCCAGGAGTAACCCCTGAGCCTCACAGGGTGTGGCCCAAAAACCAAAAAAAAAAAAAAAAAAAAAAAAAAAAAAAAAAAGAACTACCTCTTCTTTATTAAACCAATACCCATTCAAGCAGATGGGGCAGGGTGGAGTTAGATCCAGGTAAGGTTTTACAAATCAAAGGAAGAGGCTTAAGGGAAAGAGAAAGATGGAGAAGGCCTTTGTTTGAGGGTTAACTGCTCGGTGTCATCTTGCATCTCACCTTCTCCATGCTGCCTGGGTCAGTGAATTCCACTTTCAGCTATGCTTTGTCTCTGCTCTACCAGAACCTTCTATGCCTCTGTCCATAGTCATAGTACCCATGTACATGGCTTTGGGGGTTTTGCTTGTTTGATGTTTTTAATGTAGTTTTACTTTATTTAAAGAAAACGTGTCATATAGTTGACATAGTTGGCCATAATACATTTGTTTCGAGATAAGTGAAAGCAAAAGTATTTGAAAAACAATAGAAAGAAAAAGAAAGAGAGAGAAGGAAAGAAAGGAAGGAAGGAAGGAAGGAAGGAAGGAAGGAAGGAAGGAAGGAAGGAAGGAAGGAAGGAAGGAAGGAAGGAAGGAAGGAAGGAAGGAAGGAAGGAAGGAAGGAAGGAAGGAAGGAAGGAAGAGAAAGAAAGAAAGAAAGAAGGAAGGAAGAAAGTGCTTGCTTCAGCAGCACTTTGGAATGATACAGAGAAGATTAGCATGGCCCCTGTGCAAGGATGACACGCAAATTTGTGAGGAAAGAATGAGGAAAAAAGTACAGTAGCAAGCACATTTGAGTGATCCCTGAGCACAGAACCAGAAGTAAATAACCCCTGAGCTCTCTTGGGAGTGGCCCCAAATCCAAAAATTAAATAAAAGTGAATACAGTAAAGGCCTAGTCTTCACTTCTTCCCCCACAGCCTCTCCAGGCCGCATCATACCTCAACGCCTTCAACTGAGCCTCATGTCACCCAACACTTAGCTGACTCCAGCTCTGTCCAAGCACTTGTTGCCTTAGTGTTCCTGAGTCTATGGGGTTAAGTTGAGGCAGGTGTTGGGCGGGGTTTTCTGAGGTCTGATCTGCAAGGAAGGGGTGTGTGGAGCTTGCTCCTGTGGAAAGCAGGAGGGAGAAGATCCTTGCTGTAACCCTCCAGTTCTGGAGGACTAACTCTACTATCTCTGACCTGAGATGCTCTCTGTAGTCCCCCCCCCCCCCACCAGCCCTTCTTCATGTCTTGTTCCCTCTGTGGTCATGGTGCCCTGGTGGTGTTTAGGGTCCATTGTCCTCAGACCTGATGGGACCTCGATTCTGTCAGAGATCTGAGATTTGGGATAGATGGACATGAACGTGGGGGAGCTGCTACTGGACCCCTGGCATTCGTGGGTTCCCATATCCAGGCCGAGACTAGCAGACATATCACAGGCCTCAGTGGAATTTGTTTAAGTTATTCGAAATAGAAATAGCTTTTTGTTTCCCACTGGTTTTCTAGAAGATGGTGTATAATAAAGGAAATTTTAAAGATAGAAATATCAGAAGGGAAAGCAAAAACACCCACGCGCTTACAACTCCGAGAGAGATAAATTAACATTTTGGAGAGCTCGCTCTTTTCTCTCTTCCTGCGCACTCTTTCTCACTCACTCTCTTTTGCTCAATCTCTTGGAGATCTCTCCCTTTTCTCTCTCTCACATTCTCATACTCTCTCTCACTTTCTATCTTTGGCTCTCATTCTCTTGGAGAATTCTCTCTCTTGCATTTCCACACTCTTTCACTCACTCTTTTGCCCTCATCCTCTCTCAATTGTTTCTATGGCTAGCTTGCTTGTTCTTGCTCTAACTCTTACTCTTTGTCTCCTTTTGTCTCTCTGTCTATCTCTCTGTCTCTGTCTCCCTATCTCTGTCTGTCTGTCTGTCTCTCCCTCTCTCCCCCTCTCTCTCATTCTCTCTCACTCTCTCTCTCTCTCTCTCTCTCTCACACACACACACACACACACACACACACACACAAAATCTCTCTCCTGCGCATACTAACATTGCTGCAGATAGGAAGATATGCATTGATGACCATTTGCTCCCTGCTCTGCGGGATTTCCACCCTACACAGTCAGGACTACGGGACACACCATGAAAAATGCTCCCGAGTTTCATAAAGGGGTACTGAGCCTCAGGGCACAAACACTTCTGCCAGACCGCAGATAAATGGACTGAAACACACATGATCCCAGCACTTGGCACAGTTTCCTTCTCACACCCTCAGGGAGATGAGAAGAGGGTACACAGCTGCTCTCCTGCTGAAAGATGAAATTAGGGGGAAGCGGGCAATTGTGGGGGATGGATGTTGAGATATGGGGTGTGATTTCATTTTGTTTTCTTTTTTTTTTTTTGATTTTTGGGCCACACCCGGTAATGCTCAGGGGTTACTCCTGGCTATGTGCTCAGAAGTTGCTCCTGGCTTGGGGGACCATATGGGACACCGGGGGATCGAACCGCGGTCCGTCCAAGGCTAGCGCAGGCAAGGCAGGCACCTTACCTTTAGCGCCACCACCCGGCCCCCGTGATTTCATTTTCAAAGCGAGGTGTGACCCTCCTTAAGAAGATGATCTTGGGGTGGGTGAGATAGCATGGAGGTGGGGTGTTTAACTTGCATGCAGAAGGTTGGTGGTTCGAGTCTCGGCATCCCATGTGGTCCCCTGAGCCTGCCAGGAGCGATTTCTGAGCATAGAGCCAGGAGTAACCCCTGAGTGCTGCCGGGTGTGACCCCCCCCAAAAAAATAAGATTATCTTTGGGGCCAGCAGTAGAGTGTTTGCCTTGCACGCAGCCAACTCAGGACGAACTTGGGTTTGATCTTCAGCATCCCCTATTGTCCTCCAAGTCTGCCAGGAATGATTTTTTTTTCTTTTTTTTTTTTTACTTCTTTCTTTTTGTGCCACATCCAGTGACGTTCAGGTGTTACTCTTAGCTATGCACTCAGGAATCGCTCCTGACTTAGGGGAATTGGTCAATCCTAGGTTAGCATGTACAAGGCAAAGGCCCTACCACTTGCTCTACCACTCTAGCCCCCAGGAGCAATTTCTGAGCACAGAACTAGGAGTAATCCCTGAGCACCACCAAGTGTGGCCCAAATCCCCTCCCCAAAAATAAGGTGATCTTTTCGCAGAGAACTGAAGGTCCCAGATAACAATCTTCCTTTTTAATGGCCGCGTAGTATTCTGCTGGTCACTGTCCTTTGCCTATGAGCTAGGGAAGCAGGGCTGAGAAATGCATCGTCATTGCGTGAATGACACAGAGTTAGATAACTACAACTGAGGTGACAGTCAGATGTACCTCAGGCTGTGGAGAGCAGCCTCAGGGGGCACACCCCACACACAGGGTCAATTATTCACCAAGACACCATCCAGCAGGAAGAGACAGGCTGTCTTATTTGTGTGCCCCCAATGTTGACGAATGCTTCAGTCAGTTCTCATGTTCACTTCCATACCTGAGACTGTCACAGTATTCTCTGAGCCCTGTGCATGATCACCAGTGATATTATTGCTTTTCCGTCCATGGCTAAGCCCGGAATTGATCATCCAGGTGCCAATTCATTTCTTTTTTTGTGATACCCACTATAACCTACTTCTCAGAGAGACACATTCTTTCCTGTGTGAGATGATAGAAACACACACACACACACACACACACACATCACACACACACATACACATATGCACACCACTGTGTTGGTTGGTTATTTTTTTTGTCGCCTTCAGGATTTAAAAATGCTGTTATATTTGCAGTGTTTTTCCTTATCCAGAACAACACACTTCCTTTGCTCCTGGATCCTGTGCATTTTTTTTCTTCCTTTTAACTTGCATTCATTATTTTTCCTATGGGGGAGGGTATTTGTTATTTTGGTATATCAGGAATATAAATACATATATATGTAAATCAGAAATTTTATATATGTTACGGATTCTCATATTGTGAATATTCCCCTCCCCGTTTTTTGCATTTTAAGTGTTGCTAGGGACCAAAATAGCTAGTCTTTAAAATGGTTTCTATATTCCTTTTGTTGCTTGGTTTGTTTTCTTAGTTTTTGGGCCACACCAGGCACTGTTCTGGGCTTACTCTTTATTCTGGGCTCAGGAATCACTCCTGGCAGTCTCAGTGGACCACTTGGGCTGTCAGGGATCGAACCTGGGTGGGCCGCATGCATACAAGCACCTTACCTGCTGTACTATTGCTCCAGCCTCTGGTTTCTGGATTCATAACATGATTAAAAGACTTCCAGCAGGGTAAAAATCCTTGTTAAACTTCTTAGAAATGGTGGGTTTAGAAATAACCCAGCAGGTAAAGCACTTACCTTACACTTGGCCAACCCAGGTTAAGTTCTTGGCTCCCCCTAGGGTACCCTAAATCCCACCGGAACTAATCCCTGAGCACAGATCCAGGGGTTGACCCAAAACCCAAAATAATAATACTGATCAAAAAAAGAGAAAGAAAATAGTGGGGCTCAGTTCGTTGTTTTGCATTTAACTCCTACCCCACTAGAATTTATTGCGGTGTAAAGCATGAGGAGGGACACACCTCGCTCCTTCCAAGTGGGCAGCAGAGGGTGAGCCCTGGCAAGCTCTGTGCCCACCACAATTCCCAGTGCTCTGCTGTCCCTCGGCGCCCTCTCTCCCTTTCCCAGCTCCCATCTTTTCCTCTGCTTCCTTTCTCCTGGAATTGGTCAACCAAAATCTCTTCTCCCTCTGCTGAGAATAATATCCCTGGGTGCTTGGAGACCCCAGGAATCTGGAACTCAGACCCCTCCACATTAAGCTTCCACCCCTTACCTGATTCCTTCCCAAGGAGAGCTCAGCTGGAGGTAAACAGATGCTGGACCCCTGCCCTGCTCTGGCCCCACTCTTCAGCTCCTCTCTGGTCGGATTTTACGAGTTCTGCTTCCTTTTGCCCCCAAATCCTTTACTTCCTCTTGGTCCTCCCAGTGGATTTCTGACTTCAACCCACATCCACTTGACTTCACCAAGCTCAAGCAGACCCAAGTAGACTCCAGCCTGGTCCCTGTGCTCCATCCTGTCCAGACCATGTGCAAAGTGTTGTTGTTGTTTTGTGTGTGTGTGTGTGTGTGTGTGTGTGTGTGTGTGTGTGTGTGTGTGTGTGTGTGTGTGTGTGTGGTCTGCAAAGGCTAGAATATGCAAATGCTTTTTAGTTTTTTTTTTGTTTTTTTTTTTTTTTTTTTTGTGATTTTTGGGTTACACCCGGCTGTGCTCAGGGGTTTTTCCTGGCTCTGTGCTCAGAAACTGCTCCTGGCAGGCACGGGGGACCATATGGGAAGCCGGGATTCGAACCAATGACCTTCTGCATGAAAGGTAAACGCCTTACCTCCATGCCATCTCTCCGGCCCCATGCAAATGCTTTTAAGATAACTTTGACAGCCCTCAGGAGATATTCAGCCAATCCCTACCCCCTTTGAAAAGCAAGCCCCTGGGCTAGAAAGCCAGCTAAGAGGCTGGGCATAGGCTTGGATTGCCAGAGTCCAGGTCTGATCCCCCGCACGGCCTAGTACCCCAAGCACTGTGAGGAACTCACAGAGCTTGGAGTAGCCTCTGAACACCACCTGGTGTGACCCTAAAATTATTAAATGAAAGAAAAAACAAGCTCCTTTGTTTGGCAAAGAAGCCTTCAGTGTCTAGCCTGGATTTCATACATGTAATCATCTTCCTTCGACTCACTCATTTTCCTCCCCCTCTCTTTCATTCCCATACATGTGTGCTCTCTCTCCATCTCTCTTCCTCCCTCTTTCCCTCTCCCTCTTTCTTCCTCTCTCTCCCTGTCTCTCCCTGTCTCTCTCTCTTTCTCTCTCTCTTTCTTTCTCTCTCTCTCTCTCTCTCTCTCTCTCTCTCTCTCTCTCTCTCTCTCTCTCTCTCTCTCTCTCTCTTTCATGATGTTCTTGAGCCAGCCCTTCCTGCCCTCCACTCAGACAGGTGCAAGCCCGATCTTGCTGATGACTTCCTGGGCTGGTGTCCCTGGCCTCTGCTTTTATGGTGCATTTTTGCATGGAGGAACCTGGATCCGCTTGGGCAATTGCCTTCGTCAACACTGTGCCTTGCAAACATTCTGTCCAGACTCAGAATTGTCCTTTCATCCCTTGTCACCTCTGAGGAGTGGGAAGCCCAGTGTGGCCCTGAGCTAAATCCATAAGGCCCAAACAGATCCCAGGTTTCTTTTCCAGGAACTTTCCCAGGTTCCTCCTTTATGGTTATTCTGGGCCAGACATGGGATAGCTGTCTTCGGGGACTTGGTTTCCCATGGTCTCAGCCCCAGAGCCAGCCTGTACCCCCAATTCCTAGAACTCCCTCAGATGTTGGCTCCCTCAAATCTCTAATTTGCCCTGCTAAAAAGTTCTCTAGGATTTATTGGAAAATTCCACTTTCGTTTGGTTTAGTGTTTAGGCCACATCCTATAGCACTCAGGCATTACTCCTGGCTCTGAGCTCAGAAATTACTCCTGGCAGGGGCCAGAGCAATAGCACAGTGGTAGAGTGTTTGTCTTGCATGCGGTCAACCATGGACAGATCCTGGTTTGATTCCAGGCATCCTAGGTGGTCCCCCAAACCTGCCAGGAGCGATTTCTGAGCCCAGAGCCAGGAGTAACTCCTGAGTGCTGCCTAGTGTGACCTCCCCCCAAAAAAGAAAAGAAATTACTCCTGGTAGACTCAGGGGACCTATGGGATGCTGGGGATTAAACCTGGGTCAGCTGCTTGCAAGGCAAACACCCTCCCTGCTATACAATCTCTCCAGGCCTGGAAATCCCTTCTATCCCTGATGATAAAGACATTGAAAAAATATGCTTGTTTAACTGTAAAGGATCCTGGTGAAGTTGGATCCCAGGCGAGTAGACCACTCACAAAAAAGAACCCAGCAGCCACTTTGGGAGAGTAACTCCATTTATTGTAGGTGGGAAATGGATGTTTATAGTAGGGGGAAGTAAGGTATGGATTCTGTGTCAGCCAATCGGGTGGAACGTGAGAGGGGATTAAAATAAGGTGTGTACTTTTGCTTTTAGGAAAGACAGGGTAAGGGGGTGCAGAAAAGCAGGGTGTGTGCTCCTGTGCTCTGGATGTTAAAACAGGATAGTTTTTTTTGTTTTTTTTGTTTGTTTGTTTGTTTGTTTTTTGGTTTTTGGGCCAGACCCGGCGGTGCTCAGGGGTTACTCCTGGCCGTCTGCTCAGAAATAGCTCCTGGCAGGCACGGGGGACCATATGGGACACCGGGATTCGAACCAACCACCTTTGGTCCTGGATCGGCTGCTTGCAAGGCAAATGCCGCTGTGCTATCTCTCCGGGCCCAGGATGTATTTTTTAAGGTGATTAGCTACACTCAACCATCAGGAAAAAGTAGGCTTGAAGGTATGAGAGAAATGGATGAAATCCTAGGAAGATGAGGGAAATTGGCTGAGATCTGAGGGCATAAAGGGGAATGAAGGAGGGTGATGAAGATCCAGACCACACACATGGATAACCAGAGATGAGCAGCTGAAGCAGAATAGTTCCTTAGTTCTGTGCTCTTCAAAGCCACATCAGTCTTCGCTGCAATTTAACTTGTGTGAGCTCACTTGTTCGCTTGCTTGCTTGCTTGCTTGTTTACAGATATAACAAGAAAAGGACCCTCTGTTTAGAGGAGAATTGGGGACTACCTGAATCAACTCCTTTCTCCTTCACCCACGTTGGGCTATAAATTCCATTTCTTGAACTTTCCTTAACAAAATGGAAATGAAAGCACCTCCAGCACACAGCCCGCTTCAGGATCCTAATATTCTTCAGCCCCTTCATTTGTTGGCGTTAATGCTGGATTTTCAGACACGGGTTTCATAGACAGCTTGAAATGGAAGGATGTCCCCTCAGTGGGACATTTCTGCAGCCCCACCCCCAAACTACACCCCAACTTCAGATACAGGAGCATTGATGGAGGGAAAGTCTCTGTGTTGGTCCAAGGTTTCTGAAGTTTCGAATATTTTCAAGCATGAAAAGCTTGAAATTCAAATAGTTCATGCTTGAAAATATTGAGTAATAAAGATGCTCAGACTCAGGGTTAGAAAATAGAAAAGTTTATTAGAAAATAGACGAGAAAAGAAACTCGCCATGTGGGGAGAAATTTAATTGCAAGACTAAATTAAGTCTGGCTCGTTTTAGGGGGGGTTAATTAATAAATTTTCACTTGAATCACCATGTACTCTGATGTTCAATGTTGTGGAGTTTTATAGGAAAACTGGGTCTTGGTATGATTTGTCAAGTGATTAGAATGTTCCTGAGAATTTGACAACATTTTGGCTAGTGAAGACCTTCTAGTTCTCTGTGAGATCCTGTGCCTAGGTACTGCCCATCATCTCCTGGCTAGAACCTGGGGAAACAGAACTTTCTGTTGTCTGATAATAGCCTAGGAAGTAGCAGGAATGTTGAACATGTAGGAGGCAGCTAACCTGGAGCTGCTTCTCTTAAGGGGAAACTGAGACTTCCTTTCTCCACCAGGAGACCAGCCTCTCAGCTGGCTGTGCACCTTGGCTCAGTTTAGGTAATTTGATCATCTTTCTCCAACAGTGGAGAGGAGAGGGAGGCAGAAAGGAAAGACAGAGGGACAGACAAAAGATAGAGGGAGGGAGGGAGGAGAGGAGAGAGGGAGTAAGAGACCTACAGAGACTAGAGAGAGACACATCACAAGGAAGAGAGGAGAGAGGGGAAGGAGAAGAAAGGAGAAGAGAGAGGAGGGCAGAAACCAAGTTCCCTGCACAGATACAAACAAGTTCAGGCTAAGCCAACACCCCAAAAAACATCCCTAGCCCAGCCAGCTAGGTCTCTGGGTTCTGCAGTCCCCTAGGACTTTCTCAAGCCACAGGCTGGCCCCTGAAGGAAGGGCACTGCCGGACTGGCACCTAGCACAGAGCCAGCCTTGGGAGCGAGGAGGGAGGCCCCTTAGACAGTTAGTTCCCTGGGCAGGTGGCGTGGGAAGCGCTCAGAGGTGGCAGAGTGGGTGGAAAGGGGGCATCCCCGCCAGCTGCAGCTCTCCAACCATTCTGGCAAAGGCATTGACTGCCTCACCCCCTCCATTCACACCTGGGCTTCCCAGAAAGAAAGCGGTTCCCCAGCCTCAGCTGCCTCCCTCCGCGCACATTTGCGATCCAGCCGGAGGCTGGGGCTCCCTCAAGGCTCAGACCTGCCAGGCTCCCCGCCCTGCTCCCCACTCCACCCACGCCTCCTCCCGCCCGCCTCCCGGGCTGCCTTCCAGCACCCCCTGGTCCAGGGATTGTCACTTTGCAGGGAGGCATTTGTTTGGCTTTCTCTCCAGCCTGTGCGTTCCCCCCACCCCCAACACACACACACACACACACACACACACACACACTATCCATTGGCTTTCTCTCCTGCCTGTGCGTGCCCCCCCCCCCCCACCCACACACACACACACACACACACACACACACACACACTATCCATTGGCTTTCTCTCCAGCCTGTGCGTTCCCCCCACCCCCAACACACACACACACACACACACACACACACACACTATCCATTGGCTTTCTCTCCAGCCTGTGCGTTCCCCCCACCCCCAACACACACACACACACACACACACACACACACTATCCATTGGCTTTCTCTCCAGCCTGTGCGTTCCCCCCACCCCCAACACACACACACACACACACACACACACACTATCCATTCCAAGGTCTATACCTCCTCTGCTCCCCACTGGGCATATGCACCCCCTCACCTGCAGGCAACTGCACTGACTGTGCTAGAGTCTCTGTTGCTTCTATGTTTGTTTGTTCTTAAAAGGCACGAAAGTGGCAATTGCCTCCGTGTGGCTCGGCTTCCACCCTGCCTGTGCCCAACTGATTAAGCACACACACACACACACACACACACACACACACACTCACAGAGGCACCATCAACTACTCCTCTTTCTCACATTGTCCCCTAATTCCCATGCTGTCCCCTAACAGCTCAGTCTTCTCTCTTGGGGTGCTAGAGGGCATCAGTTGGGAAGTTGGGTAAGAAAATGCTTTTAGGCACCAAACAGGAAACCTTTGTTTGGCTCTTGTTTCAACAAGATCCCAGAAACCCTAAAAGAGGATCTCCTAAATCCTAGCCTCCCCCCCAGAAAGCACACGCCGCTCATACTTTCCTCACATCCATATGCAACTCACAATCCACTCACACTCACACTCCAAGATGGCTGCCTGTGTGCAGCTGACCGGTGACCCATGCATGACCTTGTGTGCAGTTCGATCCCCAGCGCTGAATATGGCCCCCTGAGCCCCTCCAGGACTGAGCACAGAGCCAGGAACTTGCCTTGACTACCATGAGCTATAGCAGAACCTGCCCCTCAAAAAAAAAAAATAATAAGCATACCAATGGGAGTGAGAGGGATAAATGTCCTCTATGATATTTTAAAGTATTTTCCGGGAGGGCAATGGAAGAGCACTAAAAGGGACCTAAGAAAGGTTGAGAGACCGGTGTGTGTGTGTGTGTGTGTGTGTGTGTGTGTGTGTGTGTGTGTGTGTGTGTGTGTGTGTGTGTGTGTGTGTGTGTAAAGGCATTTGGATGGCAGGGTGATGCAAGAGTGGGGACGTCTTTTCTCTATTGTTGTCCATGGTTCTCAGGTTCCGCAATATTTTCAAGAATAAAAATATTGAATAGTTGTGATGCTCAAATTTGGAGTTAGAAGGTAGATATGTTTATGGAAAGTTAAAGAAAAGGAAAAGGAATTCCTCACATGGGGAGGAACTTGGCATTGGACTAAGTTAAATATGGCTTATTTGGTGGGGGGGGGGGAGTTATAGGAAAATTGAGTCTTTGTATAGACTTTAAAGTGTTCTTTTCATTCCTTTACAAAGAATGTCAGGATCCTACAGAGGGTCTGGCTGGGCTGAGTCCTTTGGGTTTGGCCATTGGCCTTAGACATGCTTTATTCTCTTATCATCTTGGGTGGGACACAATTCTACCATCCACTTAGAACGTTTAAGATATTAACCAGTAAAAAAAAAAAAAAAAAAAAGATATTAACCAGTGTAGTTATTTCTCTAACTGCACTCACCACTCTTTGTGGTGAAATAACTCCACTAACAACAATCATGACAATGTCAACGAGTGAGAGAAGTAGAATGTCTGTCTCGAACACAGGCTGTGGCTGGGGAGGAGGGAGATGGGGGCATTGGTGGTGGGAATGTTGCACTGATGAAGGGAGTATTCTTTTTATGACTGAAACCCAACTACAAACATGTGTGTGATCATAGTGTTTAAATAAATATATTATTTAAAAAATAAATAAATAGGGGCCGGAGAGATAGCATGGAGGTAAGGCGTTTGCCTTTCATGCAGGAGGTCATTGGTTCGAATCCCGGCATCCCATATGGTCCCCTGTGCCTGCCAGGGGCAATTTCTGAGCCTGGAGCCAGGAATAACCCCTGAGCACTGCCGGGTGTGACCCAAAAACCAAAAAAATAAATAAATAAATAAATAAATAAATAAATAAATAAATAAGTATTAGCCAGGCCCTTGAGGATGCAATGTGCACACAACCCTTCGTAACAGTCAAAGGAGACTGATTACTGACAAGGGGAAACTGAAGCTTCTTCTTTCAAGCAGTGATGGCCTTGTGCTTTTATAATGTCAAATCATAACTCCCCACACTATTGTAAAAAATGGCGCCTCAAGCATATCAAAACTATGATTGGGGGGCCGGGCGGTGGCGCTGGAGGTAAGGTGCCTGCCTTGCCTGCGCTAGCCTAGGACGGACCGCGGTTCGATCCCCCGGCGTCCCATATGGTCCCCCAAGAAGCCAGGAGCAACTTCTGAGCGCATAGCCAGGAGTAACCCCTGAGCGTCACAGGGTGTGGCCCAAAAACCAAAAAAAAAAAAAAAAAAAAAAAAAAAACTATGATTGGCCCAGGACATCTAGGATCTGTGGAGCTGGGCCAATGAGCTCAAGTATCAGCAGTGATGGATCCTGGATGTGACTGCTGGGACTTCTAGAAGTATAGAGGCTCTGGGGAAGGCTGCCTGCCCTGGCTCCAAAGAGTCCCTGGAAATCTCAGCCACGAAACTGGCAACCCTGAAGTTTGGGATGATTAGGAAGGAGTCTCTGCAGAGATGAGTAGAAAAGCAATGAAGTTGAGCCATTGGTGTGAAGGTGGTTGTGAAGGGTGGTTGCAGCTACCAAGCCTTTAGTAGGGTAAGGGAACTTGTCCTGTTCCCCTCCCAAGGCAATCAGCTGCAAGACAAGTATTTCCGTGTGGGTCTGGAGCAGTGGCTCAAGCGGTAGGGCATTTGCCTCGCACATGCTAACCTAGGACGAACTGTGATTTGATCCCCCAGCGTCCCATATGGTCCCGCAAGCCAGGTGCAATTTCTGAGTGCATAGCCAGGAGTAACCTCTGAGCATCACCAGGTGTGCCCCCCCCCCCCAAATAAAATATAGCCATGAGTTTTCATAGTTTGGTTTGCTTCTATTTCCAGAACTCAATGAGTCTATGGCTCTAAACTAACTGCTTTGGGGGGGGGGGAGGCGTGAAGACATTGTCTTCTCTTTCTCTCTCTCTCTCTCTCTCTCTCTCTCTCTCTCTCTCTCTCTCTCTCTCTCTCTCTCTCTCTTTCTCTTGTCTGTCTCTCTCTTCCTTTTTTTACCTTTTAACACTGGTTTACAATACTGTTACTGAACGGGTATTATGCCTATCACTTCCCCTCCTTTCAACCCCATAGTTTCTTGCCCCGAGTGATCATTTCATTTCCCAACTCTCACTGAGCTTTTTTTTTTTTTTTTCCTTCTCTCCAACCACCAGCTAACGTCCTCGAGGGCGACTCCATGGACCAGGATGTCGAGAGCCCCGTGGCCATTCACCAGCCAAAGTTGCCTAAGCAAGCCAGGGACGACCTGCCCAGACACATCAGCCGTGACCGGACCAAGAGGAAAATCCAGAGGTACGTGCGCAAAGATGGCAAATGCAACGTCCACCATGGCAACGTGCGGGAGACCTACCGCTACCTGACGGACATCTTCACCACCCTAGTGGACCTCAAGTGGAGATTCAACCTGCTCATCTTCGTCATGGTTTACACAGTGACCTGGCTATTCTTTGGGATGATCTGGTGGCTAATCGCCTACATCCGAGGAGACATGGACCACATAGAGGATCCCTCATGGACTCCCTGCGTCACCAACCTCAATGGTTTTGTCTCTGCTTTTTTATTCTCCATTGAGACCGAAACCACCATTGGCTATGGCTACCGGGTCATCACGGACAAGTGCCCCGAGGGAATCATCCTCCTCCTCATCCAGTCCGTGCTGGGCTCCATCGTCAACGCTTTCATGGTAGGGTGCATGTTTGTGAAAATATCACAGCCCAAGAAGCGGGCAGAGACCCTGGTCTTTTCCACCCATGCGGTGATCTCCATGCGGGACGGGAAGCTGTGTCTGATGTTCCGTGTTGGGGATCTCAGGAATTCCCACATCGTGGAGGCCTCCATCCGGGCCAAGTTGATCAAATCCAAACAGACCTCGGAGGGGGAGTTCATCCCTTTGAACCAGACGGACATCAATGTGGGTTATTATACCGGAGATGACCGTCTGTTTCTGGTGTCGCCACTCATCATCAGCCATGAGATCAACCAACAGAGCCCTTTCTGGGAGATCTCTAAAGCCCAGCTACCCAAAGAGGAGCTAGAAATCGTGGTCATCCTCGAAGGAATGGTGGAAGCCACAGGTAAGATGGCGCCCTTCCTGGGTGACCAGCATAGTTGTGACATTCTTAGTTACATCCTAACACGAGCCTCACTGTTGATACCTTGTGCTCTCTCCAGGAAATAGGTTGCCTTTGTTAGTACTCGCCCAACTTCCATCCACCAAAGGTTCTAACCATTTAACTTTGAAAAGCCCTTTGGAAAACAAATGAATAAGCTATTTCGAAAATGCCAATTAATAGATCTTGAACTTCCAGATATTTGCTTAATCTCAAATTTGATCTGTCTCTAAAGAAATTTTTTGAATGGCTTTAAAACATGCCTTGATTTAAATGCTTGGCTTTATTCAACGCTAAGTCAGTGGAAGCAGGGCTTTCCAAGGAAGCCTGACAGATTGCTTTAATAAAAGCGCAATTTCATTTCTTCTTGGGGAGCCATCTATAAGATCCGCAGCGTTAGTTCTTCTTTCACGTCCTCTTTTATGTCCGTTAGTGCCTGGTAGCTTTCTCAGTACTCTACGAGGGAGCCCCCTGGTAGACCTAAATCTGCAGACCTGGTTAACCACCACTCAGAGACAAGAAAAACAAGGACAGCTCTTCTATCATTCTCCTATTGACCCTTCTGTTGTTCATGGCTAATCATCTGTGTGCTTCAGGGAAGGTGCCCTGTTTTTGTAGCAGAAAAAATGATCTGCTTTTGCTGAAATCCCTGCTTGTATCTAAATTCACACACATTGCAATTCCATACACTGAGCAGGTTCTGCCCATCCCTGTCCATCTGTTCCTCAAAACCCAGCCTTCAACTCTAACATAGGCCACTTCACAAGAAAACTATCAGCTAGAACCCTACTGCATTCATCTCTTTCCTGTTCTGGGTTATTGGCTTTAGACTTGGTGTTCTGTTGACTTCTATAACCTGCCTTTCTGTGCTGGGAAGTCCAGACTAGACTTCATATCATTGCTTCTGCTCAGTTTGAAAATGAATCCACCCCTGGCCCCAGACAAAGTCTGCTCAGTTCTGTGGGCTGGAGAGATAAGTCTTGTGCATGGTTGACCCAGGTTTGATCCCCAGCATCCAATATGGTCTCCGAGCATTGCCAGGAGTGACTCCTGAGTGCAGAGCCAGGAATAAACTCTGAGCACTGCCAGGTGTGACCCCAAAAACAACAACAAAATAATAATAAGCTGGGCCGGAGAGATAGCATGGAGGTAAGGCGTTTGGCTTTCATGCAGAAGGTCATTGGTTCGAATCCCGGTATCCCATATGGTCTCCCGAGTCTGCCGGGAGCGATTTCTTTATTTTTTTTTTAATTTTTTTTTATCTTTTTTTTTTATTTAAACACCTTGATTACATACATGATTGTGTTTGGGTTTCAGTCATATAAAGAACACCACCCATCACCAGTGCAACATTCCCATCACCAATGTCCCAAGTCTCCCTCCTCCCCACCCGACCCCCGCCTGTACTCTAAACAGGCTCTCAATTTCCCTCATACATTCTCATTATTAGGACAGTTCAAAATGTAATTATTTATCTAACTAAACTCATCACTCTTTGTGGTGAGCTTCCTGAGGTGAGCTGGAACTTCCAGCTCTTTTCTCTTTTGTGTCTGAAAAATATTATTGCAAGAATGTCTTTCATTTTTCTTAAAACCCATAGATGAGTGATCGTAGAGCCAGGAGTAACCCCTGAGCGCTGCTGGGAGTGACCCAAAACCAATAATAATAATAATAATAATAATAATAATAATAATAATAATAATAATAATAAGCTGAGTCCAATTATCCCTTTGAATCAAAGTCCTTGGTCTCCTCTCTCTGCCTGCCTGTCTAGGAATGGGGGAAATAGTGAAAACCATTGCAGGTGATTTTAACAATGAAAAAGTGAGGCAAAATCCTTGGCTACAAAATGAGAAAGCGCCTTTCCATGAACCTGAAGAAGTTTGAACCTAATCTAAAGATAATTGTTGTCAAAGCTTAGTGGCATGCAAGTGAACCTTCCTTCCTACACCTTGAACTTTGCGATGGAGCCATGAGACAATTAACCAGGGGCAGGAGGAACAGAAGGAGGGAAGGAACTCTGAACTTGGAGCTCTCTCGGCATAGTCCAGAAACCTAACCCACCAGAACACAGAGATCGGGATCCCCCTAGTGGTAGTAACAAGGAGCAGCTTCTGGCAGGCTGCAGTTTTGATATTCCAAGTCTCCCTTTCTCAACAGAGAGTGAGGGAGGGCAGAAGAAAAGCCTCTTTATCAAGTTGTGTCTCTGAGCTCAAGTAACAGAGTTCAGCCAAGCTGAAACCACTAGAGCTCTGCCCTCTGTTACTGGGGTTGATCTGCGTTTTCAATGGCCGGGGCTCCCTCCAACCAAAGCCTGAGCTTCAAGAATAAATGAATCCAGAATAAGCAAATTATCTCTGTGATGCCCCTGAGTGGGAATTCTCCGGGGGGCAGACCCTGTCTTTCCGATGACAGCTTGTAATGAACAAGTTTTTCCAAAGAGAGAAATATCACTTGCTCGGTAATTAACAGTAAGACTTGCCTCTTAGCATTCCTCGGCCTTTCAACTGCTTTCCTAGAGAAAATTAGGACGCTGCTAGCAAAAGGGGGCTCAGTCCTATTCGTGGGAGAAAAACCACTATCCATTTTCCTTTACTAAGAAAAAAATTGTTGGCGGTGGAATACAGCAGGGAGGGTGTTTGCCTTGCATGTGGCTGGCCCGAATGATCCCCAGTATTCCATATGGTCCCCCAAGCCTACCAGGAGTAATTTCTGAATGCAGGACTAGCAGCAATAACCCATGAACACTGCTGGATGTGGCCCAAAACCAAATAATTAAAAATTAATTTTGGGAAAAGATAGTACACTGGGTAGTGCACTTGCCTTGCATGCAACCAACACAAGTTAACCCTGTCATTCCATATGGTCCTCTGAGCACTACCAGGAGTAATTCCTGAGTGCAGAGCCAGTGCAGAACCTGAGCCATCATCAAGTGAGTGGCCTAAAAACAAATTTAAAAAAACCATAGATTTGTGTTTCTGGAAAGTGAAGGAATGATCTAGAAAATTCCAGGCTTTTCTGCCAGCTTGAGATCTTCCTATTAGGATTTGTGCGATTTAGTGCCTCTCACATAGGTCAGTGTTAAGGCTTAGCAGGAGGTTTTTTCTTCATGAAAGAAAAACACACACAACTAGAATTTGTGTGTACCCAAGAGGTATGGATTATTATAGGATTATGCATCAATATACGTTAAGGACTCGACAGTGGTGAGGATGTGGGGCAGATACTCCTACAAAGGAAAACAAAATCACAGGGTCTAATTATTGTAGGGCAAGGGGGCAAAGCAGGGACCACCGAAACAGCAAACTGACTTGTAATACCTTCCTCTTTCATACATGGCTTCATTCAGGAAATCTTAGCCATGGGCTGGAAAGAAGTAACAGTCGGGACGCAAACCTAGCAAGAGTCTAGCCGCTGTTTACCTCCTGTCCCCACACCACACACACATACAGCTTTGCTAATTGTGGCCCTGAAAGCCCCTATCACTTCTGGCATGGCCTGGATATTCCCCAACACTGTAAGGCCCTAAACAGCACCATATCTTTGGGTCTTTGCATTCAAATTCTGGCTTGGTTGTGAAATGCTGGTAGATCCACAGGTCCCCTTAGCAACACTTAGGAGCCCTACTTGAGAGAGATAGACAGAGAGAGAAATTGAGAGAGAGAATAAAAAAGGCTGAGTTAACTAGCTTTTTGTTTTGTTTGGAGAAATACTCAAGAATTACTCATGGCAGTGCATGGAGAACCATATGGGGTGCTGGGGATCTTTCCTATGTCAGCCATTTGCAAGACAAACACTCTACTTCTGTGCTATCCATTGTTCTAACCACTCTTAGTTAACCTGAACTTGATGTGTCCAATTATTTCTCTTAAGGGATGTCCCTTCAGGCTGAGCCCCACACTAGGACCAGAATGCCAACCCATCATCCAGACCTGCAGATCCAAGCATACAGGCTTCCTGGAGCTCTGAGCTTGTCCTGGAGTTGGGTGACCACCAGGGGTTGCTCAATCCATTAGGTCCCTTCAGTCTGGGATAGCTGGTGTTCCTTGCCATCCAGCACTCCAATACCAGCTACACTGAAGCATGGCACTTGCTACCAAATCTTCACAGTGAGCTGGTGCCTAGAAGGTAGGAAGCACCCCTTGAAGACAGGAAGTAGACTTTCTCCATCTGGGTGGTCCCAGTTATCTACTGGAAGAGCTCTGAGATCAGCACCTCTAAAGAGTGAGCCTTCCACGTGGGGTGCAGGGCTGAAGTCTGGCCCCACCTCGGGTGAGAGGGACAGGCATGGTGACCTCTCAAGAACCTTCCAGTCACACCATTCTATTTTGGAAACTGAATCAAGCCCGAACCATCCTGACACCCGCCACGCAGACATCTGGGAACATCTTGGCCGTGCCTCGTCTCCCAAATATATTTTTACAAGGTCCCTTTATGTTCCTGCCACGTGGGCCATTTGGAGCTAGTGATGTTTGCAGAAGGGGTTCATAGCTGCGTAGACAAGCACGCTCAGCAGCTGTGGAAAAAGCGCATGAAAATAGTAAAGCATTCAAAGAGAGTGTTATTTATAGAGGCCCCATTGGCCTGGAGGCCAGATGAGAGCTCCTCTGAACCGGGAAGAATGCCAGCCAGCTCCTCTCCTCACGGTAGCCTTTTCTGGTGGATGAATTTTCATATTTACCCCCCCCAACAATTATGGGGTAAACAGGGCAAGCAACCCTTCCCAACACCTCCTCAACTTTGCTCCATTAGCATCAACCCCCCCTTCCATTCTTTTATTTTACAATTTTTATTATGGAAACGATAGAACTTCTTCAAGAATAGTAAGAATTAATTTTATTAATTTTATTAACCCCCATGTTAATAAATTCATCATTGTGTATATAATTGTATTATATGCAGTCTTCTATACAATATACAATATATCCATTAACTCATTCAGTATCTACACAAATATCCATTTATGAACCAAATTTACTTCTTCTAGGTCAACTCTTGGGATACCTAAAGCTCCCCCAAATCATACCTTTTTTGGAGGGTTACACCTAGCAGTGCCCAGGAGTTACTCCTGGCTCTGTGCTCAGAAATCAGTCTTGGCAGGCTCGGGGAACCCTATAGGATGCTAGGGACCGAACCTAGGTTGACTGCATACAAGACACCCGACCCTCTGTAGTATTGCTCTAACCTCTAAATTATACTATTTTATCTGAAAAGATTCCACTCTATGAAGACTCTTTCTAGAAAATAAGAATAATGTCACTATGACAACTAGTCATGATCATTTTGTAAGTTCTAGTATTAACATGTTCCAACATTTTTTTTGGATTTTGGGGGGGCACACTTGGTGATGCTTAGGGGTTACTCCTGGCTATGCGCTCAGAAATAGCTCCTGGCTTGGAGGACTATGTGGAACGCTGGAAGATCAAATCATGGTCCGTCCTAGGCTAGTGCCTTACCACTTCACGCCACAGCTCCAGGCCCTCTTTTGATTTTTTTTTTTTTTTGGATGTTCCAACTCTGTTATACCTTACTCTGCACATTAGATGTGCTGGCCAGATGAGGTCAGTGCCCAGTGTGTGACTTCTCAGAGAAGCCTCCGTGTATGAATACCTCTTCCATCATGGGTCTTATTTTTCTTTCCCCTTAAGTTTCAGTTAAAGAAGAAAACATAAAATATTTCAATTCTGCAAAGATTTGATACTGGGGGCCGGAGAGATAGCATGGAGGTAAGGCATTTGCCTTGCATGCAGAAGGACGGTGTTTCGGAATCCTGGCATCCCATATGGTCCCTCGAGCTTGCCAGGAGCGATTTCTGAGCTTCGAGCTAAGAGTAACCCCTGAGCACTGCCGGTTGTGACCAAAAAAGATTTTGATACTGACAGATCCCAGAGTGGAGGGAAGAAGGAAGCTAATGAGGTGAAGATGGAATAATTAACACTCCAAAGAACAGAGGGGATGTGAGCGGGACACAGGGAGGGAAACCTAACTTTGGTGAGAATCCTGGACAAGTGTGGGCAGACCAGAAGAGGGTAAGGACAAACAGTGATCCGTGTAGGGATCCACGTAGGAGATCCAGGTCCTTCCCTAGAGGAGTAAAGGAGTTTACATGAAGGAGGTGTAGCTGCCTACATCGACCACAGGTCACAAAAGGTTTGTTTGTTTGTTTGTTTCACTTTGTTTTTTGTTTTTTGGGCCACACCCAGTGCACTCAGGGGTTACTCCTGGCTATACGCTCCTGGCTCAGGGGACCATATGGGACGCCAAGGATCAAACAGCAGTCTGTCCTAGGTCAGCGTGTGCAAGGCAAATGCCTTACCGATGTTCCACTGCTCCAGTAAAAGTTTTGAGTTGAACAGAATCTTTGTCCAAATCTTAATGAGATGATGAGGAAATGGGTACCCAACTAGTCCAATAAATCCAATGACCTTGGCTGAGGTCAAAAATCCATTGGCAGGGGCCGGAGAGATAGCACAGCGGTAAGGCATTTGCCTTGCACGCAACCGATTCAGGATGGACAGAGGTTCGAATCCCTGCATCCCATATGGTCCCCCCAGCCTGCCAGGGACGATTTCTGAGCACAGAGCCAGGAGTAACTCCTGAGCACCATGGAGTGTAACCAAACAAGCAAACAAACAAACAAAAATCCATTGGCAGTGCAAGAAACTGGCACCAGTGATGACTTAGTTCAACCTCCACATTGAGTGTTGTTTTTTTGTTTTGTTTTGTTTTGTTTTGGCATCATACATCCTGCCTGTTCCTGGAGACTTTGCACAGAAATGTACCCCCAAAAGACAGCTGGTGTCCCATGCACAGTTTCTTCATTTCCACCAATAATTCCTCTTCTCCTTTAAGGTGTTTCTGTGAGTGTCCCCAGTTACTAATTCATCTTTAAATTCTTTGTACATTCCCATGAGTTGTTTGGGGTTTTATGTTTGTTTCTTATTTTGCAAACATCTATTAAAAATGAAGATGTATAACTAAACAGCTCTGAAGTGAAAACACAGTTAAGTGCTGTCTAACCAAAATGCCCTTGGAGGAATACAGTGTTCCCTCCCATCTGACTTCTAATCATCATTTTTCTCTGATAGAATAAAAATGCCAATCTAGTTAGTTCTTCCAATATTCCTCCATCTCTAGCACCCATTGTCCTTCCTCACATGGTAGCTGCAGTTCTATAGTCAAGTGGGTTGTTTCATGCTTTCTCTCTTTATCTCGCTCTCTTTATCTGTCTCTTCAGCCCCCATATAACTGCTCTGGGGGAGGTGGAGTCTTGTACCTATCTATTCATCTCCCCTTTCCAACTCCCCATTTAAGATTGTTATTTCCTGATTAATTTTCACCTTAGTTGCCATGACCAATGATACGGGATGTTAAAGAAAGTGTTTTATGACTATTATGGTATTGTCAATATCTTTCATCGGGTGCCAGAAAAACTTTGCTGTTTTAGCCAGAGAGATAGCACTTAGGGAGTTTGCCTTGTAATCAAGCATCTGGGATTCAATCTCCGCCATCCCATGTGGTTCTCCAGGCACCACTAGGAGTAATGGAGTAATTCCTGAACCTAGAGTAAGCCCTGAGCATTGCTGGTGTGACCCAAAAACCAACAAACAAGAAGAGTTAAGTCTTAAAGGATTTTCTATATAATCCCATCATATAAATGTTTACTTATATCTCTTGTTATCTTTATCTTATTATCTTTAGAGTTTTAACGATTTTTGTTTTGTTTTAGGCTCCGTTGCCTTGTTTTCTCACCTGTAAAGTTTAGATTTGTCTCTTATAAGTAGCAGATGGGGTTTTGTTTCCTGATCGATCTGGCCATGATGTGCCTTTGATTCGGGGAATTCAGACCACTTTGACTTAAAGAAAAAAATTATTTTCTTTCTTTCTTTCTTTCTTTCTTCTTTTCTTTCTTTCTTTCTTTCTTTGTTTTTACTTTTGTTTTTGTTTTGGCCACACCTCGTAACACTCAGGGGTTACTCCTGGCTATACGCTCAGAAATTGCTCCTGGCTCGGGGAACCATATGGGACCCTGGGGATTGAACCCAGGTCTGTCCTAGGTCAGCCACGGGCAAGACAAATGCCCTACTGCTGAGCCACCACTCCAGCCTCTTAAAGAAATTATTCATTCTGGGGTTCCTTTTGATCTCCCTCCTCTCCCCACCATTTTCTGGTTGGTTTGTTTATTTATTTGTTCATTTAATGTATCTTCCTGCTTCTATGTGGAATTACCTTGCCTTTTATTAAAAAAAAAAAAAAAAAAAAAAGACTATTCAGCATTTCTAGCAGACCTGGTTTAGAGGCAGTGCATGCCTTTACTTACTACCGTATTTTCCGGTGTATAAGATGACTTTTGAAACAAAGAAAAGTCAACCAAAAATCAGGGTCGTCTTATACGCGGAGTATATCTCGAAAAATGTTTCAATATGCCGCGAAACGAAAATTGTCTGAATATTGCCACAGAACAAATTTTTCAACTCGATCCTTCACCAATCACTGCAAGGCTGCTCGGTCCGAGCCTCTCTCACTCAGCCTCTCTCACTCAGCCAATCTAAGCAGGCTTTTGATGCATGCAAATTAGACCATTTCTGGACCCAAATCTACACTGTCAAAAGCCTGCTCAGATTGGCCAGAGTCAGAGAGGAAGTCTATGACAGTATAACCTTTGGACCTTTGCTTGTTGTGATTGGCTCACTGTGGTACATACAGTTGCAGCACAGGAACGTTCTGTCTGATACAGGGAATATAGGCCTAAACCTATTGTTTAACTGCAAAATTAGGGAGTCGTCTTATACACCGGCAAATACGGTATTTGTTTTTGATGACTTCACTGCTGAGTGATCATCTCACAAGACCAAGATACTTGGATAGAAGTCCTTGACACTCAAGACTTAGAATACAGCAACCCATTCTCTTCTGACCCGCAGTGTTTCCTTTGGAAAGTCTAATGGAAGTTTTATGAGGTGAGATTCCTTCATACCTGGGTCTTTGCTTTCCTCTTACTGCCTTTAAGACTTTTGGCTCTTGCCATTTTTACTGCACAGTGTTATGTTTTTCTGTTGGTGTTTACTTCATTTATAACTGTTAGGACTTCCCAAATCACAGTATATATTTCCCTCCTCATATCTGGGGAGTTCTCCACTATTATTTCTTCCACCTTCTATCTTCTGTCCCCTTCCTCTCCTTCTAAAACTATTATAATGCAAATATAAGTGGTGACCTCTGGAAACTGTTCTGTAAATCTTACGTGGCTTCTTTATTCTTTGAAAAAAATGTTAAAGAACCTTAAGAGGCCTTACCCTTTTAGTAATACTTTAATATATGATTAAAGGCCCTTAATTTTCCTTTTTAAATAAATGTATTAATTGAATCACGATGAGATAAGGTTACAAAGCTGCTCATGATTGAATTTCAGTTATACAATGTCTAAAACCCTTCACTGGTGCACATTTCCTGACACCACTGTCCCCCATTTTCCTCCCACCTTCCCTTAATCCTCCTCCCTGCATTTGTTCCTTACGAGATCGACCCTCACATCTGTGCCCCTAACTATGACCAGCAGTGATCCCTGGACACAGAGTCAGGGGTAAACCTAAGCACTGTTTTGTATGGCCAAATAAAACTTTTAATAAATCATAAAATATAAATTACTTCTCTTTTTTCTGCTGTTTTGATGATTTCCTCTTTCCTCAAGGTCACTGATCTGATTTTTTTGTTCTTCTAGTCTGCTGCTGAATCCCACCTTTTTATTAGCTCATTTACTATACACTTTAGTTCATTTATTTCTGATTGGAGTTGGTTCATGCATTTCTTCATTTCACTGAAAATACATAGGATGGGGGCCCGGAGAGATAGCACAGCGGCGTTTGCCTTTCAAGCAGCCAATCCTGGGCCAACGGTGGTTAGTTCAAATCCCGGTGTTCCATATGGTCCCCCGTGCCTGCCAGGAGCTATTTCTGAGCAGACAGCCAGGAGTAACCCCTGAGCATTGCCGGGTGTGGCCCAAAAAGAGAAAGAAAGAAAGAAAGAAAGAAAGAAAGAAAAAGAAAGAAAAAGAAAGAAAGAAGAAAAAAGAAGAAAAAAAAAGAAAGAAAAGAAGAAAGAAAAAGAAAGAAAAGAAAGAAAGAAAGAAAGAAAGAAAGAAGAAAGAAAGAAAGAAGAAAGAAAGAAAAAGAAAGAGAAAGAAAGAAGAAAGAAGAGGGAAGGAGGGAGGGAGGGAGGAAGGAAGGAAGGAAGGAAGGAAGGAAGGAAGGAAGGAAGGAAGGGGAAGGAAGGAAGGAAGGAAGGAAGGAAGAAGAAAGAAGAAAGAAAGAGAAAGAAAGAAAGAAAGAAAGAAAGAAAGAAAAGAAAAAGAAAGAAAGAAAGAAAGAAAGAAAGAAAAAAGAAAGAAAGAAAGAAAAAAGAAAGAAAGAAAGAAAGAAAGAAAGAAAGAAAGGAAGAAAAAAGAAAGAAAGAAAATACATAGGGTTGTTGCTTGGAATTCTTCCACATGAACTTAAAAAGTTCCAGTGTGATTGAAATTCTTCCCTGGATGAGGGTGAATTCCTCCTATTCTTAACTATATCTCATTCTTTGTCATATCTGGGAAGAAATTCAAGTATCAGCTGGCTGGAGCACCAGCTAGGGGGTGTTCAAGCTGACAAAATTGAGGCAGGATTTATGCCTTTGAGTTTTGTTTTGTTTTTGTTTATTTGTTTGTTTGTTTAGGTCACACCTGGCAGCTCTCAGGGGTTACTCCTGGCTCCACGCTCAGAAATTGCTCCTGGCAGGCACGGGGGACCATATGGGATGCCGGGATTTGAACCAATGACCTTCTGCATGAAAGGCAAACTCCTTTCCTCCATGCTATCCAGCCCCACGCCTCTGAGTTTTGTATGCCTGGATGCCCTTTGAGGATATGTTGCTGTAAGTGCCACATACAAACTTCAGTGCTAAGGTATAACTGGTTGGGCTCTGACCTAGAATGTAAAGCTTCTGGTGTGGCAACAGAGATGAAGTCAAGGTTTGGATGCCTTGAGTGGTGATTAGGGATAATGGTTACTTGTACCTTGGTGGATAATAATCAGGTCACTAGTCCCCCCCTGTGCCTGAGAATTCATTTTGGGAGGTCTTGGGTAATAGTCAGGAGCCTGGAGATCCCATCATCTGCCTGTGTGGCTGGATAGCATGTACGGTGACCCCAACTTACTAGGCAATTAGCACCTCCATCACCACATTTGCCCTCTAGAGATGAAGTTCCATCAAATGCCTTGTATTGCCTTGTTAGCTGAGATCTTTGGAAAGCAAGACCCACTTGCTGGCAGATGACAGTAGACTGGGAGAGACTGAATCTGTTGTCTTGGCTAAGCAAGTGTCAGACAGTCCCTACAAACTTGCTCTGTTATTGGCCTAGTTGGATAGGACTCACCTCAGGAACTGTGGTCCTCAGCCAGACTGAGAACCCCAATAGATAAGTGGGGTGGTTCTGCATTGACATCTGAAATCCTAAGGACTCCAGTGAAAATCTCTAGAATTATACTTTTAATGCTATTTTCTTTCTTAAATCACCATGAGATTTATAGTTACAAAGTTGTTCATGATTGAGTTTTAGTCATACAATACCCAGCACCCTTCACCAGTGAATATTTCCCACCACCAGCATCCCCAGTTTCCCTCCTGCCTTTCCCCCATGTCCTCCCCTATGCTCGCCTGTATGGCAGGCATTTTTCCTCTCTGTCTCTCTCTCTCTCTCTCACGATCACTCTGTCTCCTCGATCACTCTGTCTCCTCATTTTTTTTAGACACTGTGGTTTGGAATATAGTTACTAAAGGGATATCATGCATATCACTTTCTCTCCTTTCAGCATCAATTTCTTGTCCAGACTGATCATTCCCAACTCTCATTGTCATAGTGCTCCCTTCCCTGCCCTCACTGCACTTCTCTACACAGCCATTAATCCAAAACAAAGGTGTTCCACCATTTTCCTCTTCCCTTAAACTTCTTCCTTTGGTATGTAAAAGTCCACCTGGATAATTCGACCTTTCTCCTCCTGGTGGATGGGTATTGGTTTAATAAAGAAAAATCAGGGGGCTGGAGAGATAGCACTGTGATGTTTGCCTTGCCAGCAGCTGATCCAGGACCTAAGGTGGTTGGTTCGAATCCCGGTGTCCCATATGGTCCCCCGTGCCTGCCAGGAGCTATTTCTGAGCAGATAGCCAGGAGGAACCCCTGAACACTGCCAGGTGTGGCCCAAAAAAGAAGAAAAGAAAAGAAAAATCAGTTTTGACTTGATGTGCTCAGAGATACCACAAGGCAAAAAGTCACTGACTTCTAACTGAAGCTATTCTTTCCTAAATGGCTGCGTTTATTAATTTTTCACAGATACCATGCTGCTTCAGACCCGTCTGCATGGGGGTTATCTCACCATGTCTGGGATTTATTTTGCACACTCCCACACTTATAAAGATAGATAGATAGATAGATAGATAGATAGATAGATAGATAGATAGATAGATAGATAGATCTATATATTTTGGTTTTTGGGCCATACCCAGTGATGCTCAGGGGTAAGCTTCTGGCTCTGCACTCAAAAATTGCTCCTGGCTAGGGGGACCATTTGGGACGTTGGGGGATCAAACCATGGTTCATCCTATGGTCAGCCACATGCAAGGCAAAC
The DNA here is from genome assembly GCF_024139225.1 of Suncus etruscus. Classification (NCBI taxonomy): domain Eukaryota; kingdom Metazoa; phylum Chordata; class Mammalia; order Eulipotyphla; family Soricidae; genus Suncus; species Suncus etruscus. The sequence continues at coordinate 94,628,682 of NC_064860.1, read as the reverse complement.
ACCCTACCACTGCGCCACCTCCAGCCCCTATAAAGAAAATTTTTAAAATTTGAAAGACACATGAATATTTTTTTAAATTTATTTAAACACCTTAATTACATACATGATTGTGTTTGGGTTTCAGTCATGTAAAGGACACCACCCATCACCAGTGCAACATTCCCATCACCAATGTCCCAAGTCTCCCTCCTCCCCACCCGAACCCCGCCTGTACTCTAGACAGGCTCTCCATTTTCCTCATACATTCTCGTTATTAGGACAGTTCAAAATGTAGTTATTTCCCTAACTAAACTCATCACTCTTTGTGGTGAGCTTCCTGAGGTGAGCTGGAACTTCCAGCTCTTTTCTCTTTTGTGTCTGAAAGACACATGAATATTTTTAATAGGTAGAACTCAGCCATGCCTCAACATCAAGAAACCAACTCTCCTTTCTTCTTGAAACTTTAGGTTTGAGTGGTCTACTTGGAGCTTCCTTTGAAAATACTTGTTCCAGGGGTCAGAGATAGTACAGCAGTAAAGTGTTTGCCTTGCACGCAGACAATTCAGGAAGATGGTGGTTCGAATCCTGGTCTCCCTTATGGTCCCCTGTGCCTGCCAGGAGCAATTTCTGAGCCCAGAGCCAGGAGTAACCCCTGACAGGCACCAAGTATGACCCAAAAACAAAACAAAACAAAAAAAGAGATAAAAAGAAAATATTTGTTCCAATAGAATATATCCCTCCAGTGTTGTCTACAGAAAAACTGAGGACAACTGCTCCCCAAATGTGGCAGATTTTTTTGTAATTCTCATAAACTTGGGTACACAGCGTTCTGATTCACCAAATTTCATAACAATCTCAGTTTGAGAATTTTAACAAGCTATTCTAGAGACTAGAATTACTGACTTCTTCACAACTTCTCTAAGAGAAAAATTACTGTAACTCTGTTAAATAGTATAGCTCTGTTAAACATGTTCTGTCATTTAGAAGACAGTACACCAAGCTAACCAGATGTCACTGTACTTAAAAAGGCAAAAATACTAGGTATTTATATTTTTTAATTTTATTATCAAAACAAGAGTACCAGAAAAATTCATTGTTTTCTCTTCTTGAAATGGGCCATGAAGAAGTACTAAGACACATAGATATTCAATAGAAAACACGCAATAATATTTCTAATTCAAACTCAAGAAAAAATTTGGCCCAGCATCTAAAAGGTTATTCTGACCCAAATTTAAAGTCAGTACTCACATTAGGAAGAGAACGTTTAAGCTGAGAAATGAGTGTCAAGTAGTGTGAAACTTCTAGTTAGCATATCCTTCAAGAATAGTTTTATCATTTCCTAAGGCATTTCATACTATAAGAGCTGACAGTATGTCGCCAGAAAGTTATTCTGCATAACAATATCTAATGAACAGAAAACGGTGGGTGGGAGAAGCCATGTAACTTATTCACATGCATGGGTGTGCATACAAACACACACACACACACACACACACAACATCTGATGGTTATTGAAATAGCCAGAGATGCTTCTCCAGTTAATTAGGCAGAATTCAACCCCTGTTGCTCCTTGCATTGGCTTAAATAACCTCCATGTCCCGTTTCCTTCCACTCCAAAAATGGGAGCAATAATTGTACCTGCAGGAGAGTTGACCATTCACCTTTCTGGGTCCCATCAGCATAGACCATTTATTTCCCCTTAGACTGAATAGGTTGTCGGCAACAGAAGGAAAAGCATCATGAGGATGGGAAATCAGATAGTGGGAGAGGATGAGTTTCAAGAGTTGTTCCATGGTTTCTGCAGTGCCTGGATGGAATGACAAATAACTCCACTCGGAAGTCACTCTGAATTGTCACAACAGCTCATGCTAACCTTTGCTAGCAAATGCAAGAACTACCCACTCACAATGCAAGAGCAAATGCCAGCCGGCCTCCGTCCCAGTTGCTAACCATGAATCACAAGTAGCTGGGCTCTGAATTAATGAGGCTCTCTGGACACAGAAGAGACTCCGCACTCCTATAGATAGTAACATTTCATCTTTGTAATTTCTGCCCAAAGTGGACATGAATATATATTCCTCTCGGGGCTTCCAAGGCAATTGTTTTATGAGGACAAGACCAATAGTCTGCATTTGAAAACAGTATTTCATTGTGCCCAACTCCCTTCTTAGAACTCTGAGGTATCGGTGACTGTGTCATTTTTAAAGAACATGAGTTTTATGCTGTTAATTCAAGTAAATATTTATCTTCATAACTTCTTATAGACACTTCTGCCTTAAAATATATGAGTGTATAAATCTTTGAAATGCATTTTCAAGGGGCTTGAGCAATAAGTGGGTAGGGTACCTGCCTTGCATGCAGCCAACCCAAGATCTGGCATCCCACATAGACTCCTGAGCACCCCCAGGAGTAAGTTCTGAGTGCAGAGCCAGGAATATCCTCTGAGCAGCACCAGATATGGCCCAAAAAATTTCTAATGTACTTTTAAGTGTTTGTTTCTAGAATAACTCACCCCATTGTTCTTTATGTACTAAAAGTAATGTGCCATAGTGATCTGCTTTGACAAAGTCATGTTGCAGTAGCAAAACCACGACAAGGTCTTAAGACATAAGTGCATGTTTCTCATTCATGTTACATGTCAGAGTTGCTCTATTCATATTACATTGGTTCCAGGATCATGACTGAAGTATTAGCCCTACGTAGGCCATGCCATTCTCATGGTAGGAGAAAGAAGAAATAACAGAATACCTCACTTCAGCTCATCATTTATTTGTCAGAGTAAATCAGATGTGCCTGGTGTCTGGAAGAGAGAAGTGATGATTCTCTCACAGGGCCTTGGAATAATTAATCAATAGAACAAGCATGACAATCTACCACAGATACCCAGGTATTTATGAAAACCAGTGAACTCACTAGAACACTTTGGTGAGTTACAGCTCACGCATGTGGTAGGCTTTGGGCTATTCGCCAATGAGTCCAATTTCTTTCCTTTCAGGCACATTAGAATCATGCTCCTCTTCCTGCTGAGCATGGCCAAGAGATACACACTCTTTTCCAGCAGCAAATGTCTAAACTGTGACTATTACTCTGGTGAATGTACTTCTCCAGAGCGTGTACTATTCCTTCCCCCGCCCTGTTGTTTTCCAGGAAACACCAATCACAGTGACTCTCCATCTTCCTGGACCCTTGACATATTCTTAATGAGTTCTTGTTATTGTTGCTGTTGCTGCTGCTGTGCTGTTGTTGTTGTTGTTGTTGTTGTTGTTGTTGTTGTTGTTGTTGAGTAGATCCTTAGCAAGTCACTAGGGACATGGAGTCTTTATACCCTTGTGTGGAGTTAAGTCACTGAAATTCAGATTGTTTGTGGCCACAGTAAAATCTCTCCCATTTTATCTGATACAAAGTGTCATGCTAAACAAACAAACAAACACAAACTTGGGGTTAAGAGATAGTAAACAGATATACTTGTAAGAAGCCAACCTGGTTTTGGTCCTCCCCGGTACCCCAAATGGTCCCTGGGGCCTGCTAGAAGTGATCCCTGAGCTCAAAGCCAGGAGTAAGTCCAGAGCTCCACTAGGTGTAACCCAAAAGGTAAATTAAAAAGTGGCATGCTGGGCCCAGAGAGATAGCACAGCAGCGTTTGCTTTGCAAGCAGCCGATCCGGGACCAAAGGTGGTTGGTAGGAATCCCGGTGTCCCATATGGTCCTCCGTGCCTGCCAGGAGCTATTTCTGAGCAGACAGCCAGGAATAACCCCTGAGCAAAAAAGAAAGAAAGAAAGAAAGAAAGAAAGAAAGAAAGAAAGAAAGAAAGAAAGAAAGAAAGAAAGAAAGAAAGAAAGAAAGAAAGAAAGAAAGAAAGAAAGAAAGAAAGAGAGAGAGAGAGAGAGGAGAGAGAGAGAGAGATGAGAGAAAGAAAGAAAGAAAGAAAGAAAGAAAGAAAGAAAGAAAGAAAGAAAGAAAGAAAGAAAGAAAGAAAGAAAGAAAGAAAGAAAGAAAGAAAGAAAGAAAGAAAGAAAGAAAGAAAGAAAGAAAGAAAGAAAGAAAGAAAGAAAAAGAGAAAAAAGTGGCATGCTAATGTTTTGAGAAGTAAATTGGCTGCTCTATATTGCTAATAGCTCCAGACTTACCGTGAAGTAAATTTGGGGCTAGAAACTTTGCTAGACTTCTTTCCTTTAAATCATCTCTTACTGGTTGTATTTTGAGACAAGAATGTATGAATTCAAGTTTTCTCTGAATCTCCATCTGATTGTGAGGGCATCAACATTCAACTTCCTCAAGCCTCTTTTTTTCTGTTCCAAAACTGGGAAAAATACTTATGCCAAAGTAGCCTTTCATGAGGTAAGACATAAGATAAAACAGTTTTTCATCATGGCGCCTGGTGCAAAGTAAGAGCTCAATAGATTAGAGTAAATTTGTGATTATGCCAATCAAACTATTCTTCCTCTAGAGTTATTTAGGTTCATATTGAACCCCAAGTGCTTTATTATATGCTTTATATCAGTTATTACTAGTTCTAGAAACAATTTTAAAAAAATGGTGCCATGGTCATGTTAACAGATCAGGAAGTGAGGAGCTAAAAGATAGTGAATTGCTCAGGGTCCGCCAAAGGGTTGAAAACCCAGTATTTAACCTCAGAGAGCCCACCTTCCCTATTTGTCTGTGTCTGTAGCCATGCAGAGGATCATGGTACACAAAGCCACACTATAAATGCCAGGGGTAGATTCAATCCAGTTGAGTTCTCTGCCATTTTGGTTCTATAAATTATCTTTTGATGGCTGAGCCATCAGTCACCACGTCTGATAAAAAGAGGTAGGCAGGGACAATCTGCTCTGACATAACATTAACACTGAGTCTGCCAAGGGTATATGTCACTTCACAGACTCCACCCAATTCAGTGCCATTGTGATAAAGCCAGTTGAAGCTTTGGGTCAATGTCATCCAAAATAGCCTGGCACCTTGTCAGGTAAAATCCAAGTGCAATTCACAGCCAGCTCACATAGTCTTGAGAGAGAAAATTAGAATGGGAGAAGCTATTGAATTCTCCATCAGAAAGTGTTTTCATAAAGAGTTGTATGGTTTGACTAGCTTAATTAAACCCTGATGAGGTTTCCATGTCTCTATCAAATATCCAACAAGCCTTCTTGGGATTTGATAGTGACGATCTTTCTCTAGTGAATGAAACCATCCTTAGAAGACTTTAATTAAACTTTTGCTAAGTAAGTCTATTTCTGATGACATTTTCTTCAGCATATTTTATGGCGAGTGACTATTTATAAGAATCTGTGAAGCTGATGTCTAAAGAAGGGGTTGATGGCTAATGATAGCTCACATCGTAGGGAATGCCATGGAGATAAGGCAACAACGATGAAATAAAAAAGACACCAATAGTGCCTTCACATTGCCCCAGAAGTAAGTATGAGTAATACAACTCAGAGAGATAAGTGTTAGCCCATTCTTTACTTTAGGGACTTGGTCCTATATACTGTGTTGGCACCAATGAAGGTACACAGCTCAAAGAGAACAAAAGTGACACTGGCCAGTGATCTTGCAGTTCTTGAGAATCCACAAGGTCCACTGTGGAACAAAAAATATTTGCAAAGTCTTCACAGAGTATTTCTGACATCAGTTTTTCATGTTCTCCAGAGAGACCTCAGCAGGTCTTATGTCAGCCCACACACACATAAAAGCTAAAAAAACAGAGGGAGAAAAACTCATGAAGCCAAAAAATAAAATAAAATAAACAACCATTGGCTCATGTTGCTAGTGAGATAGAAGTCAGCCTGGCTGCCTTGAAATCAAGTCAAGATCAGGGACAGGCAGGCAGCAAAATTCATGACTAGACATGTCCATTCCTGATTGTGCAGAAGTTCCCTACGATGCTTTTATTTTGTTCGGGGGCCATACCTGGCAGTTCTCGGGGCTTACTTTGGCTCTGTGCTCAGGAGTCACTCCTAAGGGGGCTTGGATGACCCTATGGGGATACCAAGGATCAAACTTGGGTCAGCCATGTGCAAGGCTAGTCCTCTCTTCTCTGCACTCTCTCGACTCCTCTCCATAAACACTTTGAGTCAACAACTCACATTAAAAAGCCAAATGACAGAAATGGTATTTCTTTCATTTCCATCTGATACGTGTTCCACCAAGTGGAAAGCGTATTTAATGAGCAATGAGCTTCCACCACTTGGGAAGGTCACAGCCCTGGGAACAGGAGACAGTGAGGATATTAGACTCAAATATGCAATTTCTGTCAGTGCTTCTTGGATGTCCAGCCCCAAGATCTCTTCTCAAGGGAACAAAATTCAGAGATGGGTGGACCCCACTCACCAAAATCACGACTTCCACTTTCTTCTCTCTTCAATTCTCCAACAACACCTCGCTCTTAGATAACAACCTGGCTTCACACTCTGAGGTAAAAAATAGAAGCAATAAGACTGGAACACAGGCATCTCGGCGGGTCTGTGTCTGCCACTCCACCTGGGCCCCTCATTGCTGTCTGCCTTCCCTTCTGTCACCATAGATCTCTGATCTATCAATTGCCAACTCTGGGTCCCATCACTTCAACCTACTCAGAGACATCTAAGACGGCATCCCTAGCCTTTCTTTCCTTCAAAGTCATTTTTCCCCCTTTGATATTATATTTCCATCAACCTTGAAACCTTTTTTAGTATCTACCATCACTAAGAACGAAAGAAAACAAAACAAGGGACCGGAGAGATAGCATCGAGGTAAGGTGTTTACCTTTCATGCAGAAGGTCATCCATTCGAATCCTGACGTCCCATATGGTCCCCCATGCCTGCCAGGAGCGATTTCTGAGCACGGAGCCAGGAAAAAACCCTGAGCACTGCCGGGTGTGACACAAAAACAAAACAAACCAAAAAAAACCTTCTTTTCTTCTTGATGGTACCATGACCACTTTCAGGACTGTTCCACTTCTCAACTCTCCTATAACAGAGATACCACTTGCCTCCTTTCCCAACGTTTTCTTCCCTGGAGTCTGTGACTCTGCTTCTCCTTTCCACCTTCCTCTTCAAGATATTTCTTTTGCTCCCCACATGTCTACACATCCCATATCCTTTCTTCTCTCAGTGTATCAATCTAGGCTTTAATTATCATTTGTTTTTTGCATATGATGTCAACCGTCTATGTTTCTGATTCTAACATCCCCTGAGCTCAGCTCTGGACAACCAAGTGTATGCTTGACCTTCCTTTTAGATGACTCACATGCTTGGACCACTACATGGTCATAGCAGAAGTCTGAGATATGAGAAACTCCTGTGATATACCTTTGGCACTCTTGTTCACTGCTCAGACTCCCCCATGTTCCTAAACACCAATAGCAAGACTGTCACTTCCAAACTGTATCCTCATCCTTGATTTGCTTCCTTCTCTTCCCATCAGGAAGTCCTAACTTATAGCTTCCAAATATGTCTACCTCTGTGATTATAACCCAGACCAATTCTCATGATTCTAGGGGTCCCTTCTCTGCCTTCACTGCTCTCTCCCACTCTTTGTTACAAGCTCCCTGCCATGAACTGGGCCTCCTAGGTGAGGCATTTTAGGCGGTGACTCATCAATTGGTCTTCATCAGCTTGTAAGAGCCTTCCAGAACCTTCCATTTGCTGATATGGTACAAAGGTATAGCTTTCACTTAGGAAACTTGCCCTGTAAGGCAGAGTATTGGCAAAATGTTTTCTGCAAAAGAACAGCAGAGAAATATTTTAGACTTTGAGTCCATCGCTGTCACAACTGTGCTACCTTGGTGTTAATGTAACCGGAATTGACCATTGAAAAGTGGGGGTGACTTGTCCAGTAATTTCTATTTTTGTTGTTTTGTTGTTGTTTTGGGGGATCTGTTTGTTTGTTTGAGGGCCACACAGCAGTGGCCCGGGGTTACTCCTCTCTGCACTCAGAAATTACACCTGGCAGGTGCAGAGGGGGCATATGGAATGCCAAGAATCGAATCCAGGTTGACCACATGTAAGGCAAATGCCCTCCCAGCTGTGCTATAGCTCTGCCCTTCTGTAATTTCTTATTTATGAATATCAATAATTTTAGTGCAGAAACTATTGTTCATCTCTGCAACTAATTAAAGCAGCCAGTGCCAAAACAAGATGGGTCAAAGCAATAATACAGCAGGTAAGACATTTGCCTTACATGCAGTGACCCAGTTTCAATCCCCAGCATCCCATACAGTCCCCTGATCCACCAGGAGTAATTCCTAAGCACAGAGCCAGGAGTTAACCTCAGAGCACCACCAGGTATATCCCAAAAGCAAAATAAACAAAAAAGACCAGTGAGGAAGTACAAGGTTTAAGTCACTCGCTTTACATGCAATTAATCTTAATTTAATAGCACTTTATGCCTTCCTGAAGACCATCAAAGTTACTCCTGAGCACAGAACCAGAATTTACCCCTGAGCAACTACTGAACATGAATCAAAGCCTCTAAATAGGGGCTGGAGTGGTGGTGCAGGTAGTAGGGCATTTGCCTTACAGTCACTAACTGAAGACGGACCATGGTTCAATCCCCCAGCATCCTATATGGTCCCCCAAATCAGGGGCAATTTCTGAGAGTATAGCCAGGAGTAACCCTTGAGCATCACCCGTATGGCCCAAAAACAAAACAAAACAAAAAAAAAACCTCTAAATAGGGGCCAGAGAGATAGCATGGAGGTAAGGTGTTTTGCCTTGCATGCAGAAGGTCGGTGGTTTAAATCCTGGCATCCCATATGGTCCCCTGAGCCTCCCAGGGGACCTCAAATTCAGGAATAACCCCTGAATACTACTGGGTGTGGCCCCAAACAAACAAAAATATTTAAATTGATAAGATATTTTAATCTTTTTGTTAAAACAAATGGTCATGGGCCAGAGACATATCACAATGGGCAGGCTAATTGCTTTGCATGCAGCTAACCCAAATTTAATTGCCCAGCACCACCTGTGGTCCCCTGAGCACTACCAGGAGTGATTCCTAAGCACAGAATCAATATTGAGCTCTGAGCACCTTCAGTCTGGCCCCAAAAGCAAAAGATGAACAAACAAACAAACAAACAAAGGCTGGAGCAATAGCATAGAAGTAGAAGGGTGTTTGCCTGGAATGCTGCTGACCGAGGTTCTAATCCTGGCATCCTAGATGGTCCTCCAAGCTGGCCAGGAGTGATTCCTGAGTGAAGAGCCAGAAGTAACCCCTGAGCACAGCTAAAAGTAGCCCAGACATCAAAACCAACAAACAAACAAATAAACAAATAAATAAATAAAATGTCCAAAACCTTAATATTTAGTGCTTGTATGATAAAATAAAATAAAACATAAAATAAACATGTCAAAACCACCTGGTGTTTCCACTTTCTGGACAGTGGAACCAATTATAGAATAAAAATACAGGAACTGGAGCGGTGGTGCAGGGTGTAAGGCATCTGCCTTGCACGAGCTAGCTTAGGATAGAAAGACTGGTTCCCTTAAAAAAGACAGACCCAGGGACTGGAGCTGTGCACAGCATTTGCCTTGCCCGTGGCTGACCTAGGACAGACGGTGGTTCAATCCCCCAGCTTCCCATACGGTCCCCTAAGCCAGGAGCGATTTCTGAGCACATAGCCAGGAGTAACCCCTGAGCATCACTGGGTGTGACTGAAAACAAACAAACAAACAAACAAAAAGAATAAAAATACAAATAATAATGATCCAAAAAATAATGATCCAAAAAATAATGATCCACGTGTTGGGTGAGTCCTCCCCCGGCAAGCAACTCTAGCTTGTTCAGCCGGCAAGTCTGAAGAAGCAGGATAACGGTGGATAAATAATACACAGCAGTCAGAAAGATATTCATTGGAGTCAGCTCACTTTATTTCTCATGGCTTTTCTCTGCCATAAGTCTCTGTGCCATGTGCTCGTTTTTGCCACATTCTCCCTGTGATGTGCTCCTAAGTCATGTCTTTCTCCTGAGCTCCCTGACTCCAGCCCCCAGGCAGATTCCTTTCTTTTTTATCTAGAACCCCACCCACCAAGGTGGGGAGAAGGTCCTTGTAATCCAGATGGGTGTTTATACACCAAGAGGTTAGGGAAGAAAAGAAATTAAGGGGAAGGGTCCACCTTACACCAACAATTAAATGAATTTGTGATGCAGCATGAAATGGAATAATGTGTATCTGGGGAAAATTTTCAGCACAGGGTTGGCATGCAGGGGCAGGGTGCCCCCCTTGGCAGAAATGCCAAGTTCCAGATTCCTTTTCCAGTCGTTGGCCAGTGCCACAGTCAGCTGTCTCCCCTGGAAAGAAAAGCAGGCCCAGGGCAAGATCAAATCCTTTGCACCTACCCTTCCCACGTGCAATCTCCCTGATTATGAGTATCATGGGGCTCCGAGGTTTCCTGACCTTTGCAAGAGCTAAAATTGAACTTCTGTTCAAAAGCAGCATTTCATCAGGAAACAGCACTATTATTAACACGGGGCTTGAAAGGAAAAGAAAATGAAAGGAATAGTGAGGGTTTTCTGTAAACAGGGGGGCACTTGCTTGGCATGTTCTGTGGTCTTCCGGCTGAAAAGTTCGCTCGGAACCTCAGGATCCCATCGCTTCTTGCTGCCTCCTTTGTACCAATGGTGGTGGGATGGCTGGAAGTTAAAGGTTCTAAGCTCTGTTGCACAGCTCCTCCCCAAGGGCCTTTTGCATCCAGACTCCCCGCTCATCATCCAGACTAACCCCTCAGCCTCATGAGGAGGCCAAGGGGGACATGCAGGGATTAGCCATCAAGGAAGACATGAGACCTTAGCAGTGAATCCACAGCCACTCCTCACAGTCTACCCTTCATTGGGCAGCCAGGAGACAGGAAGGCGTGTAACCAACAAAATGATAACTGTCAAAATGATGCAGAGACAACCAGTGTGGTAGCAAGAAAATGTCCCATGAGCTGAAGCCGTAGCACAGCAAGGGAGGGCATTTGCCTTGCATTCGGCCAACTCGGGTTCAATCCTGGGTATCCCGAGCACATCCCTGAGTGCAGAGTCAGGAGTAACCCCTGAGCACCACCAAAATACAAACAAACAAATAAACAAAAAAAAAAGTCTCACATAAGCTTTGGTAAAAAGTGTATCTGATCAGGGGCCAGAGCAGTGGCGCAGCAGTAGGGCATTTGCCTTGCACTCATCTGATCTAGGAAGGACAGCAGTTCGATCCCCCGGAGTCCTATATGGTTTCCCAAGCCAAGAGCAATTTCTGAGTGCAGAGCCAGGAGTAATCCTTAAGCATCACTGGGTGTGGCCCAAAAAAAACAAAATATTGTATCTGATCACAGGATATGAAAAAATTGTAACTTTATGTTCCGGGAGGGCCACGTGTATTGAGCCACATTCAGCCTTATTTTATTCCATGATCACCATCTGCCACTGTCATCGCTTATTGGTGATGCTCAGTTTGCCCCAAATTTTCCCAGTGAGATCCCTTTCGAGCAGGTTTTGTCTCCTTAAAACATTTTCCATCACTGGAGGGCTCCTTCTTCCTTTCTGGCATCAAAAGGTGCTCCGGACTGACCTTGTCATTCTCCAGACCCATTTTTCCCAAGTTTTCTGGTCCATTCCACAGACAGTGGCCTTGACCAGTTCAGCCCTGGATGCTAGGATGCAGAGAAGATGCCCCCATGGGCTCTCCTTAAGGAGGAGACAGGGTATGCCGATCGGCCCCAGCTACTTGGTACATGGATATAATCAGAGCCAATGGCTCAACAATCCTGCACCCTAGAAATACATCAGCAAGAATCCCAAGCTCACCCCCTCCACATTCCTGGGTGTAATGGGGCTAAGGGCAACACCAGGAGCCCTGCTGAGAGCCACACACCCCTGCTTCCTTCCAGGATCTAAAAGCAACTCATGCCACTCCTTTCAGAAAGAGAAGTGCTGAGCCTAGAAGCTTCGTGCAGTTTCTGTGTTGCTGCATCGTGTCAAACCAGTCCATGTTCGTGGCTCTGGGTCCACTACGAGGAACTGCTGACTACAGCACACAGTCACAATTATACCACATGTCACACAGAGAGACACCAACATAGAAAGATGCAGAGCCTGTTCACTTGACTCCTTCTGCTTCCAGAAGCTTCTCTGTACTTTCTTCCCCCATCCTACCCCTTGACCGGAAGTAGTGCTGCTTAATGGGCGTATTGGTTCATTCATCTGTGGATTTGAGGAGCCCTGTTCCAGCTCATGCCTGGGTGTCTTTGCCTCCATTCCAGATGCACATTCATTCTGAATTCTCAGCAGTGCTGTAACCTCTTGTCCACCCTGAGCCCATCCCTCCCGCCCCATTGCTGAGAGACTCTGTGACATACAGTCATACACCCCTGTGTTTCATAACTTCCTCCAGCTGTGAATTCAACCCTCTTGCACGATTCTGTCTTGAGGGGATCAGTTACTAAAGTCTAAAGATCTTCTCTCTCTATCTATCTATCTATCTGTCTGTCTATCTCTATCTCAGAGAGATCATAGAGGCACCAGTCCTGAATCAGTGATGTTCTTCAAGTCACAGCCTTACTTAGACCCCTGTGTGTATATATGTGGCACTGAATCAGCCATTGCTGAATTCTGCCTGGCAGCATCACTCCGTCCTTCAGAAAGAAGAATTAAACCCCTAGCACCTCGTTCTTGACCATCTCCCTCTGTTCGAGAAAGAACCATCCTGGCACTTCTACTGTTCACTGAAGGGATTTCCTAATCAGATTAGCCTCATAAATGCCCTGCCATGGAAATGCAAGCACCGCAAGAGTTTTCTTTCTGCCCATGAAACCTTTTAATAAAAACAGGTAAATACAATCGCACAAAGTAGAGAGAAACTGATTAGGGAAACTGAGTTTATGAGGTTGGCTACAGAATTCATTTTATTGTGGGTACAAAAAAAGGCATGGTGGGGCTGGAAAGATAGCATGGAGGTAAGGCCTTTCATGAAGAAGGTCATCAGTTCAAATCCTGGCGTCCCATATGGTCCCCCGTGCCTGCCAGGAGCAATTTCTGAGCATGGAGCCAGGAGTAACCCCTAAGCACTGCCGGGTGTGACCCAAAAACCACCAAAAAAAAAAAAAAGGCATGGTAGAAAACAGTGCTTTCTTGTTATCTCTATAAAGAAGAAGCCAAAGAGATCAAATCCAAACCTTTCATCCTAACTTTCATTCCATAACCACTTTCTTAAAGAATGTGGCTTGAGAAATTTGGCCTAAATGAATACATGGTTCCTTGGAACCTAATTGTAGATTTTGATGGGAAACTTGATTCTCAACAGTGATTTTGAACCATCAGTGTGTAATAATTATGACCACAACCAAAATAATTATTGTTACTTCACTAAGATTGGTTTTCAGAAGTTGTTATGTGGGCCATATTGTTTCTGCAGCTGTAAAGGACTATTTCTAGGTAAGTCAAGGTTGGGAGGGAGAGATACTATAGGGGTGCCTACAAGGTGCCTGACTTGCATGCAGCTGTAGCATGAAATAATTAACGATGGGGCTGGATGGCGATGGATGGAGGCCTTTGTGCTTAGGCCCCAGCCACGTGGCTTTATCCCCCATGCAGCTGGCGAGTCCCAGGCCCAGGTGAAACGCGAAATCACTCACTCACAGGCAGGCTTCAGGAAGCATTAACTTTATTCATGCCCTATTCACCACATGTGTGTGGCCTACTCATAACCTTTCAAGCATTCAGCCATTCTAGGCTAGCCCTGCGTCTTAACTCACTTTAGCCATCTTCAGGGCCAAAGGAAACGGCCCAAAAGCGCGAATTCCCTCGGTCCCAGCCTTATCTACCTTTTCCAAGACCCCTCCCAGGAATGAGAGGTCTTGCAGGTAAGGTCACACCTATTATCCGGTTCCCAAGACCCCTCCCAGAAATGGGTGGGTCTCAGGTACACCACATGCAGCCATCTTGGTTCAGTCCCACGATTGAACTATCTGGTCCCCCAAGAATCACAAAGTAAAGTCCTGGAGACCCCCAAGCACCACTATTTGTGGCCTGAGTGGTCCAAGTGTTCTCCAGGCCCCCACTTGATGTGTCAGAAAAGACAAAAGGACCACTGGGGATTTCTGTTCTGACCATGGAGAGGATTAGTTCAGCTACTAAGACATCACTTGTTGCCCTCCTGATTATTTTTATCCATTAAGATTCAAGGACACCCATGCCAGGAGTGATTTCTGAGTGCATAATCAGGAGTCACCGGGTGTGGCCCAAAAAGCAAAAAAGAAAAAAGAAAAAAAAAGAAAAAAACGATTTAAGAACAGAATATTGTTCTTTCAACAGATAAACTTGGGATTAGGAGTAGTTCAAGGGATGTCATTTTTTGCTGATTTTGCACAAATTTGCTCACTCTATACCAGCAAACTTTTTTTTTTTTTCGGTTTTTGGGTCACACCGGCAGTGCTCAGGGGTTACTTGGTTTTTGGGTCACACCGGCAGTGCTCAGGGGTTACTTCTGGCTCTATGCTCAGAAATCGCTCCTGGCAGGCACAGGGGACCATATGGGATGTCAGGATTCGAACCACCATCCTTCTGTCTCTAAGGCAAATGCCTTACAGCTGTGCTATCTCTCCGGCCCCAATATACCAGCAAGCTTTAAACATGCTGCAGATCCCACATTGTGAAAGAAACCTCAGGCTCTAAACCCAGGACCTGGAGAGTTACGGGACTAGAAGCAAATATTGATGCAGAAAATAATCCCCAAGGGATTATTTTCTTGAAAGAAAGCAAGAACAGTGAATAAGAGTTCCTTTCTCTTTACATCCATACCACCACTGATTGTTCTTGTTCTTTGTGATGTGTGCTAGTCTCTGTGGTGTGAGATGGTCCCTCGTTGTAGTTTTGATTTGCATCTCCCTGATGATTAGTGATGTGGAGCATTTTTTCATGTGCCTTTTGGCCATTTGTATTTCTTCTTTGAGAAAGTGTCTGTTCATTTCTTCTCTCCATTTTTTGATGGAATTATCTGGATTTTTCTTATTAAGTTCTGTCCATACCTTGTACATCTTAGATAATAGCCCTTTTTCTGGTGGGTATTGGGTGAATAGTTTCTCCCATTCTCTAGGTGGCTTTCGTATCTTAGGCACTATTTTCTTTGAGGTGCAGAAGCTTCTCAGCTTAATATAGTCCCATCTATTTATCTCTTTTTCCACTTGTTTGAACAATGCTATTTTCTCCTTGAAGATGCCTTTAGTCTCAATGTCATATAGTGTTTTACCTATGTGCTGGTGGGAATGCCATCTAGTCCAGCCTTTATGGAAAACAATATGGAGATTCCTCAAAAAACTGGAAATTGAACTTCCATATGATCCAGCTATTCTACTCCTAGGGATATACCCTAGGAACACAAAAATCCAATTCAAAAATCCCTTCCTCACACCTATATTCATTGCAATGCTATTTACAATAGCCAGACTCTGGAAACAACCAAAATGCCCTTCAACAGATGAATGGCCAAAGAAACTGTGGTACATATACACAATGGAATATTATGCAGCCATCAGAAGAAATGAAGTCATGAAATTTTCCTATACATGATGTACATGGAATCTATGATGTTAAGTAAAATAAGTCAGAGGGAGAGAGATAGACACAGAATAGTTTCACTCATCTATGGGTTTTAAGAAAAATTAAAGACATTACTGTAATAAGGCCCAGAGACAATAGAGTTAAAGGCTGAAAGGGCTAGAAGGACCAGCTCACAATTTGAAGCTCACCACAAAGAGTGCTGAACTCTGTTAGGGAAATAACTATATAACAACTAACATGACAATGTTAAAGAATGAGAGAAGTAGGATGCCTGCTATGAATACAGGCAGGGGTGGGGGAGAAGAGGGGCAATGGTGGTGGGACTGTTGCACTGGTGATGGGGGGGTGTTCTGTTTATAACTGAAACATAACTACAAACAGACCCAACTACAAATATGCTTGTAATCATGGTGCTTAAATAAAGATGAATGAAAGAAAGAAAGAAAGAAAGAAAGAAAGAAAGAAAGAAAGAAAGAAAGAAAGAAAGAAAGAAAGAAAGAAAGAAAGAAAGAAAGAAAGAAAGAAAGAAAGAAAGAAAGAAAGGAGGGAGGGAGGGAGGGAGGGAGGGAGGGAGGGAGGGAGGGAGGGAGGGAGGGAGGAAAGGAAGGAAGGAAGGAAGGAAGGAAGGAAGGAAAGAAAGAAAGAAAGAAAGAAAGAAAGAAAGAAAGAAAGAAAGAAAGAAAGAAAGAAAGAAAGAAAGAAAGAAAGAAAGAAAGAAAGAAAGAAAGAAAGAAAGAAAGAAAGAAAGAAAGAAAGAAGAAAGAAAGAAGAAAGAAAGAAGAAGAAAGAAAGAAGAAAGAAAGAAAGAAAGAAAGAAAGAAAGAAAGAAAGAAAGAAAGAAAGAAAGAAAGAAAGAAAGAAAGAAAGAAAGAAAGAAAGAGAAGGAGGGAGGGAGGGAGGGAGGGAGGGAGGGGAGGGAGGGAGGAAAGGAAGGAAGGAAGGAAGGAAGGAAGGAAGGAAAGAAAGAAAGAAAGAAAGAAAGAAAGAAAGAAAGAAAGAAAGAAAGAAAGAAAGAAAGAAAGAAAGAAAGAAAGAAAGAAAGAAAGAAAGAAAGAAAGAAAGAAAGAAAGAAAGAAAGAAAGAAAGAAAGAAAGAAGAAAGAAAGAAAGAAAGAAAGAAAGAAAGAAAGAAAGAAAGAAAGAAAGAAAGAAAGAAAGAAAGAAAGAAAGAAAGAAAGAAAGAAAGAAAGAAAGAAAGAAAGAAGAAAGAAAGAAAGAAAGAAAGAAAGAAAGAAAGAAAGAAAGAAAGAAAGAAAGAAAGAAAGAAAGAAAGAAAGAAAGAAAGAAAGAAAGAAAGAAAGAAAGAAAGAAAGAAAGAAAGAAAGAAAGAAAGAAAGAAAAGAAAGAAAAGAAAAGAAAGAGAACGAGCTGGAGATTATGCCTGACAGGGAGGCATCTGAGTTCAATCCCCAACATTGAATGACAGCTTCCCACCCCCCAAGCACTTCCCTATGTGGCCCTGTTGACCCCATCATTTGACCTCTACCAGGTGTCTGAATCTGCTACTGGAGCCAATATTTCCACTCATAATGCCACTATCTATTAAAGGCCTTTCCTAAAAACAGTAAGACCAAGAAGCACTTACTAATCAACCAAGCCTGATCTCCAGCCAAGCCTCATTAATGAACAGTCTCAAGGATCTGCTCTAGCTCCCAGAGCCTCTTGCCCACCTCGGCGATCATTAGAATTCAATATCCCAAAACAAGTCCTGCCAGTGTTCAAGAGACAACAGAGCCTGGCAGCAGTTGACGCTGTGAAAGCAGATTTTAATCAGGAACTAATACAATAAGCAGAGAGAGTCTTCCACAGAGAACTGGACTCCCTTCCAAATACTGCAAGAATTCTTTCCTCAGGTGAGAAAGGTGCACGAAAAAATCAAAATGAGGCACCATCCAGGGTTCAGGGGGCATCCTGGGTATGCTGAGAGAGCAGGATTCTTACCCAGACAGGCAGGGTAACAGAAAATGCTTGGGGTAGGTAGAAGATGAGATGAAATACCAAGAGGGGAAGAATGGCATGAACCCACCTAATAGGGTTTTTGCTAACTTAGGGTGATGCAAAGACAGACTTAGACAATGAACAGCGGGTTACAGGGTGCTGAATAGCCAGTTGGGTGTGTCTTTGTTAGCAGTGATAGGAAATTTTTCTCTATGACTGAGCGGACATAGGGCATGGCCTGCCCAGAACCCCCCAGACTTGCCTTCAGAGGGAGCACATTGATTGCAACCTTAGTTCCTACGTCTGTCCTTCACCAGGACATGAAGTTGAAGAACCCCAGTTTCCCAGTTTTCTTATCTTGTTTTGGGGCCACACTCAATGATGCTCAGGGGTTCCTCTTGGCTTGGTTCTCAATCCTTCCAGATGATGTTCAGGGTATCATATAAGATGCCAGTTTGACTTACAAGGGGAATGATCTCTCTGCTGTACCATGGCTCTGGTACACACACACACACACACACACACACACACACACACACACACACACACAGAATTTCTATCTGATGTGGGAGCTCGAAGTAGTAATTGCTTAATAAGGTGAAATAAGAGCCCCTAAACCAGCATTGGGAATATAATATACAAGGGATGGAAAGGGAGGTTGCTTGCAAAGTACAAGCCTGTGTCTACAACTCAGAGGTCTACTCCCCTATAAAATGACAGATGGTTTAAACACCCAAAAAATGTCAAGTTAGAGAAGGTGTTCATCCTGTTTATGAAGGTGGCAACTCTTTCCCTCTGAGATTGAACCTCAAGGAGAGGAACTGCCGTTTGGGATACGAGAGAACATGTTTGTTCTAAAATTATCTTCAGAAGGAAAAAAAAATTCCTGTCCACCTAGTCCTGAGCCAAATATCTGCTCAAGGAAAACTTTGAGGATAGCCAGTCATTATTTAGGAGTTTTATATCTGAAGGTTGTCAGGCAGGGGTATGAAGGTGTGAAAGAAAAGGCAAAAAGGTGGATGCAAGGAGGGGGGAATCCATCTCCGGTAGTAGAAATATGTCAATATTGAATCTGCCTTCAGGAGAACAATGTCAAGCTTTTTTTTTTTTTTTTTTTGGTTTTTGGGCCACACCCGGTAACGCTCAGGGGTTACTCCTGGCTATGTGCTCAGAAGTTGCTCCTGGCTTGGGGGACCATATGGGACACCGGGGGATCGAACCGCGGTCCGTCCAAGGCTAGCGCAGGCAAGGCAGGCACCTTACCTTTAGCGCCACCGCCCGGCCCACAACGTCAAGCTTTAACCAACCAGTGCAGGTTGACCTAACGGCTAAATTTATCTAAATTCCAAAACCCCCCAAGCCACAGAGACAGCAACCATAAAATGAGACCACAGAGTCCTTCATTAAAGGTTTTGAGTATGGAGGAGAGGCCAGGGACAGGGATGGGTAATATAATACAGGTCTTGCATGTGCAAAGTCCTACAGTTGTCCCCCAGAACAGCCACCAGGCAACTACTAAGTTCTCAGTAGTCTTATCTGCTTGAAAGTTGTCTAAAGCCAATGGGATTGTTACCTTTGACCTCTGTTGAGCAGGGGCCAGTCACAGAGAATGAGACAAACACACAGAGACAAACAGACACACATGGACAGTCCAAGTTTTTGACTGCCTTGGCAACCCTCAGTTGTCTCACAGGCTGGTCATTTGTTCAACAGTATCACTCCCCCAGTGCTACCCCCAGGCTCTCAGCAGAGGAGCCATTGTTGATAGAGTCATTAAGGACAGTTAGTGAGGACATTAGTAAGGGCACTAATATATTTCCTATAGGCACAGGAAGAGCAGAGACTGGGGGATCTTACATTGACTGTCAGAAGACTCCCTTAAAATTTAATAGTCCCGGGGCTGGCGAGGTGGCACTAGAAGTAAGGTAAGCCTTGCAAGCGCTAGCCAAGGAAGGACCGCAGTTCTATCCCCCGGCGTCCCATATGGTCCCCCAAGCCAGGGGCGATTTCTGAGCACTTAGCCAGGAGTAACCCCTGAGTATCAAACAGGTATGGCCCGAAAAACCAAAGGAAAAAAATTAATAGTCCTAAGAGTTTTATTTTTAATTTTTTTTTTTTTTTTGGTTTTTGGGCCACACCCGGTAACGCTCAGGGGTTACTCCTGGCTATGCGCTCAGAAGTCGCTCCTGGCTTGGGGGACCATATGGGACACCGGGGGATCGAACCGCGGTCCGTCCAAGGCTAGCACAGGCAAGGCAGGCACCTTACCTCTTGCGCCACCGCCCAGCCCCTAATTTTTTATTTTTAATTATGAGAATAATGATGCAAAGAGGACAAGGTAAAGTTACAGTGGAAGGACAATCGCCCATACACAGAGTTCTCAGAAGAAATCCCCTTGATGACGCCTAAATATTGAACTTACAGTCAAAGAACATTAAGAAAAATAAGGCAGAACTTTGTCCACAAGTCCCCAGATTGTAGTACATTATAACATTTCTTAGAAGTACAAAAAGCAATCTAAAGCCATGAAATTTATGTGACTCCTTAAACATTGAAGGCATAGTATTTTTTAATATTTTCATGCACATGAATATTGGTTTAAGTTAACATCAAAACTTTAAGAGGTGGGCCCGGAGAGATAGCACTGCGGCGTTTGCCTTGCAAGCAGCCGATCCAGGACCAAAGGTGGTTGGTTTGAATCCCAGTGTCCCAGATGGTCCCCCGTGCCTGCCAGGAGCTATTTCTGAGCAGACAGCCAGGAGTAACCCTTGAGCACCACCAGGTGTGGCCCAAAAGCCAAAAAAAAAAAAAAAAAAAAAGTTTAAGAGTTTTTTTTTTAAGGGTTAGAGTCAAAGGAGCACAGTAAAAACAGTGTTAGAGTGGCAAATATTGTATGCATAGGCCCACCAAAATATGGGGGACATAGAAAGGAAAAGCCTTGGTCTAAATACAAGGAGACTCTACCCCTGAAGTTTCCTGGCATAAGACCAACTCTAGGCTCCAGGCAAACTAGTTTGTTCAATCTAAGTCATTGTCTGTAGTGCCAATACAGTTTTATTTTTCACGCAGTCTCTATTGTTGGCATCAGGTTTCTGTATTAAAGATCCTGGAATCTACACATCCTACATTGAAGTCAGGCTGGTGTGGAGTATCCTCTAGTTTCACCTCACAATTAAGGGGCAATACAGAAAGCCCAGTCCAGTAATCAGGTCATTGTTGTTGTTAAGTCTTCTCAGTGTTAAGGAAAGTCTCTTTTGAGTAGGTCGATGTCAGAGCAGCGGTAGGGTCTTCCCTGGTAGAGGATTGCATCCAGGTGATGTTATAGACAACCTTGGATGTTTCACAAATGTCTTCCCTAGATCAGGGGTGAATGGAGAATGCCCATTCTTCTGAGGCCTGTGCCAGGTTATTATGTCAATGTTCAGAGTGTAAGGTCCCATTGCACTACAAGATTTGTCTGTTCCCATCTCTATTAGATAAGAACTTATTTGTATGTATAGTATTTTCCCGTTTTAATGTGCCTAAGCAAACAAGAAATAAAGCCATGTGGCGTTATGGGAGTATTTGGGGGGAGCGTAAGAACACATCCAACAATACCCATGACTTGGTTCAAACATAAGCATTAAACTGAGGGACTCTTTCACCAAATTCCCTATTGAACAGTTCCCAAAGAGAAGAAAAGATTAAAAAAAAAAAGGGAAATCGTCAGTGTATAAGAAAATATTCAGCAAGAGTTATAGCCGTCAAAGAAAACACACATAAAACGTTGAAAAGATATATGTGTACATTCTATGCCTTTTGGAATAGTTGGAGGAGTGTTAATTCCAAGGCACCACTATGGTCTGTGACTTAGGATTCCATGGTACTTAAGTTAAAAAGGGTAAATGTGGAGTAATGATGATAGGGGGTGAGAGAGTTAAGAGAAAAATGATCTTTTGTAGGGGTGTGCGAAAGGGCAGAGTACAAAATGGACATTCTGCTTACACAAAAACATAATTCAATGATAGTGAGACTACTAATGTATCTTGTGATTGTGGAGGCACTAGCCTCTGCGCGGTTTTGAAAATATAGACTGGTAAGAGATTACCAGTGACTGCTTTAGTGCAACCCACCTGGCGGGTTTGACCAGGCATGTGGCCCGGGGAAGCCCTGGAGATCTGGAGGAAGGCGGTAGAGGGGTGCTGGGGTCACCCAAGTCCCGCACCCCCCCTAGGCCTGGTTCAGAAGGCCTCCGGCATGGCGGATGCCTGCCAAACCCCATGCTGGTAGAGACTCCCGGCTCCCAGGAAGGAAAGCGTCCTGAGACGCTTGGAGTCCCTACATCTGAAAGACCCTACACAGTCTTATTCTGTACTTCCTGAAGCAGTTTCATTTCATTTCCTGGAGCAGATCTTTGTTAACTCTTCCGTGCTTTTCTGCCATGTGTTTCCTGCAAAAAGAGGGTTTATCTTTGTAAACCCTCTGCATTCTAATGCCTGAACTCTGTTACCTAGGGAGGGGCATAGTCCATCCTTAGGGGTTTTTTGTTAGAGGAACCAATTCCCAGAGAATATAAAGATAAATAAAACCTCTTTCTTTTTTAAGAAATTGGAAAAGAGTGGTAGGAGCAATAGTACAGTGAGGATGGCATTTGCCTTGCACAGAGCCAACTTGGGTTCAATCCTTGGCATCTGGTATGGTCCCCTGAGCACCACCAGGAGTGATTTCTGAGCAAAGAGCCAGGAGTAACCCCTGAGCACTGCAAGGCATGCCCCCCCAAAAAAGAAAGAAATTGGAAAGGTCAGTTGACCAGATTCCCAAGTGAGAGTAGAGAAAAGGCAGTAGAAAGAGAGAGAGACAGAGACAGAAAGAGTGATGGATTTGCTAAAAACTGTCAGCAAGACTGTCAGTCTCCACTTGCTGATATGACACAAAGGTAGAGAAATACAAGCTCTGCTTCCCTCTAGGGAACTTGCATTTTAGGGGAGGGCACTGTCTGAACGTTTTCTGCAAAGGATCAGCTGGAAAATATTTTAGACTTTGTGCCCTTCATGTTCTCAACTATTCAATTGTACCACTAAAGTAACCAACCAAAAGCAACAATTGAAAACTAGGGGTGACCATGTCCCACAAATTCCTTATTTATTTATAAATTGTTGTGATGTTGCTGGTGATGTTGGATCCTGGACAAGTTTGCAACCAAGACCAGGAGGAACAGCTCAGGGCAGCAGAGTCAGAAGACAAGTCCTCTGAGAGCAGCTTCAGGGAGACAACTTATTTAGTATGGGTGAGGGTAGGTACGTATACAGAGGCCTGGCCAATAGGATGCATAGTTTTGTCTGGGTTTGGATATAAAATAAAGTCCTTAGGTTCAAACACCAGAACACTGGAGAGACGAAGATCTGGAAGCAAATAGTGGGTCTGGAGAGTAATACACACACACACACACACACACACACACACACACACACACACACACACGGATTTTCAAGAGTTCCCCATATTTGCCCTTAGTTCCTAAAAGCAGCCAACTCCATGGAGGTCCAGAAAAGCAAGAGGGTGACTTCCTCCCAATGTGAGTATTTAATCTGAGGGAAAATGGCCACACCAGAAGGGTGGGACCAGCTGGTCTCAAAGCCAATCCAAGGTGCTACATTCAAAGGTGTTTCCATGGGGTCGGAGTGATAGCACAATGGTAAGGCGTTAGCCTTGCATGTGGCAAACACAGGACTGAAACTGGTTTGAATCCCAGCATTTCATAGGGTCCCCCGAGCCTTCCAGGAACGACTTCTGAGCATAGAGCCAGGAGTAGACCCTGAGTGTAGCCAGGTGTGACTCAAAAACAAAAACAAAACAAAACAAAGCAACAAAGGTATTTCCAACCAATGAGTAATGAGGCATAGACTGAGTGAGGTAGAAACAGATCAGCCCAGTAATCCCACACTCAGAAAGTTTAAACAAAGGGAAGTGAAGGTCATTACTGGTCACAAGACATCAGTTGATGTGTGTGAACGTGCAGTGTTCAGTATCTTAGGGGAAGGCAGGGTGTGGGCTCTGCATTTGGGAGTCCAGCTGTGCTGTTTCAATAAGAGTTCATCTCCCCTAGTACAGTGGCGTTTGCCTTGCAAGCAGCCGATCCAGGACCAAAGGTGGTTGGTTCGAATCCCGGTGTCCCATATGGTCCCCCGTGCCTGCCAGGAGCTATTTCTGAGCAGACAGCCAGGAGTAACCCCTGAACATCGCTGGGTGTGGCCCAAAAACCAAAAAAAAAAAAAAAGGAACCCCAAAGATGAACTATAGTTTATGCCACATAAACATTATTGATATTCATTGTGGCTGGGCTTAGGAAAGCAAGACAAGACTCCTGCTTAATGGGACCAGAGAAGACCCCATAAACTGACTCTTGCCTGAACCCCCAAAGGAGCCTCAACAGGCAGCCATGTAGGAGGGGTCACCTCCAAATAGGAAAATGAACTTTTTTTGGGGGGGGGGCACACCCAGCAATGCTCAGGGGTTACTCCTGGCTGTCTGCTCAGAAATAGCTCCTGGCTGGCACGGGGGACCATATGGAACACCGGGATTCGAACCAACCACCTTTGGTCCTGAATCGGCTGCTTGCAAGGCAAATGCCGCTGTGCTATCGCTCCGGGCCCTGGTCAACGTTTTGAGGCTAGAGAGATAGTCCAGTGGGAAGGGAGCTTGCCTTGCATGCAGCCAACCCAAGTTCAATCTCTAGCATTTCATAGGGTCACTTGAGCACCACCACCAGGAGTAATTCCTGCCCACAGAGCTAAGAGTAAGCCCTGAGCTTTTCCAGTTGTGCCCATTCTTTAAAATGAACAAAAAATTAAAGTAAAATAAAATAAAATGGTCAGTAGCCAGAGAGATATTACAATGGGTAGTAGAGTGCTTACTTTGCAGGCAGTCACTTGGATTCAACCACTGACACAACATATGTTCCCCTGAGCCCCACCAGCAGTGAGCACAGAGGTACGAGTAAGTCCTGAGTACCTCCAAGTATGACAAGAAAGAAAGAAAGGAAGGAAGGAAGGAAGGAAGGAAGGAAGGAAGGAAGGAAGGAAGGAAGGAAGGAAGGAAGGAAGGAAGGAAGGAAGGAAGGAAGGAAGGAAGGAAGGAAGGAAGGAAGGAAGGAAGGAAGGAAGGCCCAAATATCGCCAAGAAAACACAGTCCACATGTGTCTTCCTCCCAGCCTCCTAAGGTTGGGTCTGTGTGGAACAATATTTGGGGTTTGTGAAATTACCCCATGCACCATATTCTAACCTCAGGTGGACAGGTCTAAAAAGGGTAGCCGTAAAGAATTAATAAACCAAGCCAGTCAGGAGAGAATCATGGAGTCAGTGCTTTCTCACCTCATGGTCTCTCAGGATGCCATGCCAAAACTAAAAAAAACCTTTTATTTCCCAACCAGGAGGGGGAGAGTCAAGTGAGTGACAAAGGTACCTATATCAAGCTATTCCAGTGTAGGTGGACATTTAAAATAGCACAGCAGTAGGATGCCTTGCCTTGCATGGAGTCGATCCAGGACCAATGATGGTCTCCCAAAGAATATGGTCTCCCAAGCCTGCCAGGAGCGACTTCTGAGAGCAGAGCCAGAAGTATCCCAGAGCACCACCAGGTGTGACCCCCCTATATATATATATATATATATATATATATATCTCAAAGGGATAGGTGATAAGGAAAGAGGAAGTTGGGGGAACGCCTTTGTTTTGGATAAAAGTATGTTTCATCTAATCGAGAAATTCCCTTCATGGTACCCAATGTCACTTGCTTGCCAAGAAAGAGAAGTATTTGTCACCACATAGATAGATCCCTGGCCATTTAGTGTGATGTATTTGTACTTAAAAAGTATTTGTAGAGGCCAGAGCAATAGCACCGTGGCAGGCATTTACCTTGCACACAATCTGGGACAGAGCTGGGTTTCAATCCTCGGCATCTCATATGGTCCCCTGAGCCTGCCAGGATCAATTTCTGAGCACTGGTGGGTGTGCCCCCCCAAAAAAATAAGTATTTATAATGACCTGACATTTCCTCCAGTCATCTGGAGGCATCAAGTTCCACATTGGGGAGATATTAGCTGGGGCACCCACTTTGCTGTTCTTGTGCTGGATGGCCAGTGTTGCGAAGATTGTGGGGTATCTCATGAAGGACAATTTTGTCAAAGGAAGCACCTCTCAGGGCCCAGGATTATGAGTGCAAGTGGTCTGCATGAACAATGACCTCAACCTTCACACCTCTCCCCAATCACCATCCATAGAGGGGTGCCTGGAGACCACAGATTTGAAAGCCTACATTCATCCAAAGTATGTCCAGTTTGGTTGGGTTGGGGTTTTGTTTGTTTGTTTGGGGGGGTTGTTGGTTGTTTTTTGTTTGTTTGTTTGTTTGTTTTGGATCACATTCAGCAGTGCTCAGGGGTTAATCCTGCCTCTGCACTCAGAAATTGCCCCTGGCAGGCTCGGGGAACCATATGGGATGCCAGAAATTGAACCACTTCTGTTCTGGACTGGCCGTGTGCAAAACAAACACCCTACCACTGTGCTATCTCTCTGGCCCAGTTTGGTTGGTTTTCATTTAAGAGTTGCATCTAGCATTGGGGATTATTCCTGGCTCTGTGCTCAGGGATCATTTCTGGTGAAGCTCAGGAGAAAAAAGGCAGTGCCTGGGATTGAACTGGGATCAGCATTATGCAAGGCAAGTGCCCTTCCCACCATCCTATCTCCCTGGTCTTCCAGTGTGTTTTCACGAACATGATCATTCTTTCCTTCCCGATGATAGTGGCCTAAACCTTCCACCCCTGTAGCCAATTTGGCTTGGCTGGTTGATCCTCTTAATTTTCCACTTTAGAGCCACTAAATTATGCCTGCCACCATCTTCAAATGTGAAATAAAGGAGAGCTTTAAGTGTCACCCTGAGTTTATGACCTCTTCTTGCAAGTCAAGAATCCATTCTTGGGCCCGGAGAGATAGCACAGCAGCGTTTGCCTTGCAAGCTGCCGATCCAGGACCAAAGGTGGTTGGTTCGAATCCCGGTGTTTCATATGGTCCCCCGTGCCTGCCAGGAGCTATTTCTGAGCAGACAGCCAGAAGTAACCTCTGAGCACCGCCGGGTGTGGCCCAAAAACCAAAAAAAAAAAAAAAAGAATCCATTCTTGTTCTTCAGCTCCTTTCATTTTCATTGTTGTATTTTGACATTAAAAGTCATGCATTTGGGACCAGAGTAATTGCACAGTTGTAGGGTGTTTTTCTTGCATTCAGTCAATCCTGGACAGACCCGGGTTCAATTCCTGGCATTCCATATGATCCCCTGAGCCTGCCAGGAGTGATTTCTGAGTACAGAGTCAGGAATAACCCCTGAGTCCCACCAGGTGTGGCCAAAAAACACACAAAATTTTAAAAACTAATAATAATAATAATTGTGCTTTTGCATGGGATGGAATCTAATAGAGTGAAGGTCTTTGTCAGAACCTGCATTCCCCTCTGCAGCTCCTTATGCTCCTGTCTTGCAGCCCCTAATCCCCTCAAAAGACCCCTGACACATCCATGCAAAGTCTACATGCATTAATACACCCTAATATTTTCTTCTGCAACCAGGGACTTACATTATTCCTGTGGTTCATTTGTTTTAATGCATGCACTAGACATTATAAAACTTCATTAAATTGGGGCTGGAGCAATAGCACAGCAGCAGGGTCTTTGCCTTAAATGTGGTCACCTGGGACAGACCCGGGTTCCATCCCTGGCATCCCAGATGGTCCCCAAAGCCTGCCAGGAGTGATTTCTTTTCTTTTTTTTTTTTATTTAAACAAATTTATTACATACATGATTGAGTTTGGGTTTCAGTCATGTAAAGAACACCACCCATCACCATTGCAACATTCCCATCACCAATGTCCCAAATCTCCCTCCTCCCCACCCAACCCCCGCCTGTACTCTAGACAGGCTTTCTATTTCCCTCGTACATTCTCATTATTAGGATAGTTCGAAACTTAGTTATTTCTCTAAATTCATTCCTGTTTGTGGTGAGCTTCATGAGGTGAGCTGTAACTTCCAGCTCTTTTCTCTTTTGTGTCTGAAAGTTATTATTGCAAGAATGTCTTTCATTTTTCTTAAATGCCAGGAGTGATTTCTGAGTCAAGAGCCAGGAGTAACCCTTGAGCGCCACTGGGTGTGGCCAAAAAAGAGGGGGGAAGAAAAAAAAAAAAAAGAACTCATTAAATCATCTTTAAACCACAAAAGAATAAAAACCAAAACAAAAAACAAATAGCACTACAAACAGCCTCTTAAATTTCCGCAGGATAAATGCTAAGAGGCCGTAATAGTAGAATTTTGGTGTTTTTTTGTTTGTTTGTTTGTTTGTTTTTGGTTTTTGGGCCACACCCGGCGGTACTCAGGGGTTACTCCTGGCTGTCTGCTCAGAAATAGCTCCTGGCAGGCACGGGGGACCATATAGGACACCGGGATTCGAACCAACCACCTTTGGTCCTGGATAGACTGCTTGCAAGGCAAACGCCGCTGTGCTATCTCTCCGGGCCCAAATTTTGTTGTTTTAGCTTTTTGGGTTTGTTTGTTTGCTTTCTTTTGTAGTTAGATAAATTCTTTCATTGGGTAATGAATTCTTTAACTCTTTAAGAAATTCTTTAGGGGCCGGGCGGTGGCGCTAGAGGTAAGGTGCCTGCCTTGCCTGCGCTAGCCTAGGATGGACCGTGGTTCGATCCCCCGGTGTCCCATATGGTCCCCCAAGCCAGGAGCAATTTCTGAGCGCATTGCCAGGAGTAACCCCTGAGCGTCACCGGGTGTGGCCCAAAAACAAACAAAAAAAAAAATCTTTAAATTTTGGCAGGAGCAGTGGCACAAGCAGTAGGGTGCTTGCCTTGCACGTGCTAACCTAGGATGGAAAGCGGTTTGATCCCCCCCTAGTGTTCCATGTGGTCCCCCAAGCCAGGAGCGATTTCTGAGCACATAGCCAGGAGTAACCCCTGAGCATCACAGGGTGTAGCCCCCCCCAAAAAAATTTTTTTTCTTTAAATTTTTTTTTTTTTTTTGGTTTTTGGGTCACACCCAGCGGTGCTCAGGGGTTACTCCTGGCTGTCTGCTCAGAAATAGCTCCTGGCAGGCACGGGGGACCATATGAAACACCGGGGATTCGAACCAACCACCTTTGGTCCTGGAACGGCTGCTTGCAAATCAAACGCCGCTGTGCTATCTCTCCGTGCCCTCTTTAAATTATTTTAAAAGTGTGCATAACTTCCTCTCCCCAGCATCTGTCTTTCTGTGGCTTTACACACTGGTGTGCATTCTAACCAGATAACTACAGACCATTAATGGCCAACCAGTGTAGACAGCCTAAGAAGTCTGCATTATGTATGGGGCCCCTTCAAATGCGCATGTTGGAATTTTTTTTCCTTTTTTCTTTTTTTTCTTTTTTTGCTCTGTGCCGCCTTTTTTTTTTTTTTTTTTTTTTTTTGATGGGCCACTAATTCATACCTGTTTGTCCAGTCTTTTTCTATAGGGTGGTTGCTTCCTTGTCAGTTCTGCGCATTTTTGCAAATCACAAAAGTTACCATATCTCTGACTTGCTTCATGAACGGTATTTTCTTTTTGTTTTGTTTTGTATTGTTGGGCCACACAGCTAGCACTCAGGCATTACCTATCTCTAGGCTCACCCCTGGCAGGCTCTGGGTATCATATGCGATGCCGGGGATCGAACCCAGATCGGCTGCTTGCAAGCAAGGCAAATACCATCTCCTCTGTGCTATCAACTCCAGCCCAGTGAATGGTATTTTCATGTCTTTCTTGCTGCCAGCATTTGAGAAAGGGAGCCCCCCTCCAGCAGTGCTCAGGGCTTATTCCTGGCTCAACACCCCCACCCCCCACGACCTCTAAGCAGGGAATAAATATCTTCCGGGTTAGGCCCACAACCTAGGGGGTGCATGTCTAGGGCGATGCTTCAAGGGACTGTGCTGTTTTGGGGGTATTTAAGCCTCCAGGTAAAGGGGCTGAGTCGTGCGGCCTCTGGTGGACGATCGCCGCAATTACAGGGAACCGAATTCTGCACTGAGTTTTGGGGATGCTTTTGCTATAAGGCAGAGCTTGCTGCAGACCTGCCCCCCCAACCCCATGCCTTGCAGTCAACTTTCCCCCCAGCTTCCCTTTGTCCTCCTGCCCTGCTGCCTCAGTTAAAGCGTCCAGGCATAGGCTAGCGTCCCCACTGCAGGAATGTCCACCCCTCCACACACACCCAGTTTACCTGTTTTACTCTTTTGTTTGTTTTGTTTTGGAGCCACGCCCTGTGGTGCTCAGGGATTACTCCTGGCTCTGCTCTCAGGAATCACTCCTGGCAGGCTCACAGGACCCATGGGATGCGGAGATTCAACCTGGATTGATAGAACCCAAAGCAAACCCAAGGCAAACCCCGCTGTGCTATCCCTCCAGCCCAGATTGTTTCCCCTTTTATTTAAACACCGTGATTACAAAGTGGTTCATGATTGAGTCTGATGATGAGTTTCAGTCATGCAGTGTCCACCATCCTTCATCAATGACCTTTCCCCCCTCCAAAGTCCCTAGTTTTCCTCCAATTCCCTCCTTGCCTGCCTCTGGGACACTTCACTTCTCTCTTTTTCCTTTTAGACACTGTGATTTGCACTATTGTTAATGAAGGGGTACCATGCATAGCCCTCCTTCCCTCCTTCCCTCCTTCCTGCATCCATTTCTGTCCAGAGTGATCAGTCCCAACTCTCATTAGCACAGTCCTTCCTCTGTAACCTAACTGCATTGTTCCACTATTCGTGCTCTGGACCAATTTTGCTCATTTTCTTGACCTCCTCACCCATGTGATCTCAACTCTGAGCCTACCCAAGCCAAGTAATGCTCAAACCCTGTCCCTGAGGCCCCCCATGACCTTTCTATGGGGCCTGAATCCCTTCCTTCCTTCCTTCCATGTCCTATCATGTGGCAAAGCACAATGTCTGCCTTGGAGCCAGGAAGCACACGTAGAACCCACCTGGACTGCCTCCTTTCCATCCTGCTGTAGCTGGGAAACAGCTGGGACACCCCCCCCCCCCCTTGAGGAAGCCCCCATGCTCAGCTGCTGGCCCAGAGAGCAGTTAGCAGACCGGGTCCTCCCCACTAGCTCCACTGAGGCAGGGCCACGAATCAGGGTAGGGAGTCTCAGAGGTAGTCCCATTCTGTGGGTGCCAGCGACACCTAGTGGTGTCTCTGGGGCACAGCCATCCCCGGGCCCGCCAGAGTCTACCTGGGTGTCTGTCTGTCCCTATAACGTTTTTTCAGCAATTGTCAATCCCCCAAAAAGCAGCCCAAGGTGTGTGCCTTCCCTCCTGAACTGCGCTTCTGCCTCTGCGTCTCTCCACCAGCCCCCTGCAGCCCCAGAAGATAAAAGGAAAGGATTGGGGGGTTATTTAGTTCATGCTGGCCACCATGACCAGCAATAAACAAAAACCGATTTTTCAATATTCATCAGTTAATTGTTTTTATTATAGTTTAGATGATGAGGTTGTACTGGCGCTTCATTTTATGGTATTGATGGGCACCACTATTGTAGTGGCCCAGCTCTGTTGTTTTCCCCCACTCCTCCCAAACCGTGTTGTTGGGGAGGAGAGTTTGGAGGGCGTTTGGGGTTTTTGTTTGTTTATTTGTTTGTTTTGTTTTGGGGTCACAGCCAGAAGTGTTCAGGGGTTACTTCACTCTTGGCAGACTCGGGGACCATATGGTATGCTGGGGCTCAAACCTTAGTCAGCAGAGTGCAAGGCAAATGCCCTCCACTCAGCGCAGTGCTATCACTCTGGCCTCCAGGGATTTACAGTTGTGAGTTTTTTTAAGCATTGTGATTTAAAAGTCCTTCATAGTTGGGTTTCAGACATGCAATGAATTAGGGTCAATCCCCAGTACCACCTCCCCTGCTTTCCAGCCTGAGGGTATAACAGGCCCATTTTAAGTTTAGATTGTTAAAGTTTGGATCTCTTGATTCCATTATTGTTGCCTTTGGCTTGGATATTAGTTCTGTCCTTTTCAACACTTCTTTTTTTTATTTTATTTATTTATTTTTTTTTTTTTTGGTTTTTGGGCCACACCCGGCGTTGCTCAGGGGTTACTACTGGCTGTCTGCTCAGAAATAGCTCCTGGCAGGCACGGGGGACCATATGGGACACAGGGATTCGAACCCACTACCTTTGGTCCTGGATCAGCTGCTTGCAAGGCAAACGCCGCTGTGCTATCTCTCCGGGCCCCTTTTCAACACTTCTAATGAACCTGAGACCACTTGGACCCTGGCCCCATTCTTTCATATTTGTGTTTCTTCTCTGTCATTCAGTTTCTTTCCTTCTCGCTATACTCTAGACTAGAGCCAACAGTGTTTGAGATAACTATCATTTAGACCACTGTGTTTCTTCATGTAGTCAGGGGTCTCCAACTCAATTTACCTGGGGGCCGCAGGAGGGAAAGTCGGGGTGATCCTTGAGTGCAAAGTCAGTAGTAAGCCTTAAACATTGGGGGTGTGACCCAAACCACTAAAACAAAACAAAACAAAAAAAGATTCCTCTAGGACAGGGCCACAAAATGTTGTACGGAGGGGAGGGCCGTTTGCGGCCTGTGGGCCGTGAGTTTGAGACCCCTGAATTATTCTCAATGCAACATGAAAGTGATATCATTTATATTTATCCTTCTTCTTCTGGCTTACTTCATTTAACATAATGTCTTCCAGTTCCATCCATGTTGCTGCAAATTGCATGTTTGCATCATTTCTTACAGCTATGTAGCATTCTACTATATATATGTACCACATCTTCATGATCCACTTGTCTGTTGTTGGACATCTAGGTTGATTCAAGTCTTTGCACTTTGTACTGAGTGCTGTAATGAATAGCCGTAAGCATACAGCATACAGCTCTTTGGATGAATGTTTTTCTCTCCTGGGGAAAGATACCTAAAACAGGGGATGCTGGGTCCTATGTGAACTCAATTTTGACTTTACTGAGAACCCTCCATAATATTTTCGATAAGGCTTGGACCAGGCAGCATTCCCACCAGTTTTCCCATCTTAACATTTACTCTCAGCTATTGTCCTTGACTATTATCAGTTGAGACTGCCCCGTACCCTGGATTGACCCACAGATGAGGGAACCACCTAGTATTTGTCCTTCCTCGGGCTTATTTAGAGGAACTGCGGTTATTTGTTGGTAATTGCCCAGTTTTCTAGCCTGTATTTCGGTCTGTTGCATCTAGTCACCTATCATTGGACATTAGGTCAGACCGTGGACATGTGTTTATCTTTTTTTTGGGGGGGGGGCCACACCCAGCAGTGCTCAGAGATTACTCCTGGCTGTCTGCTCAGAAATAGCTCCTGGCAGGCACGGGGGACCTTATGGAACACCGGGATTCGAACCAACCACCGTTGGTTCTGGATCGGCTGCTTGCAAGGCAAGCTTGTGCTATCTCTCCAGGCCCGTGTTTATCATTTCTAAAGGACCTTTCTAATATCATAGTTATTTTAGAATGCTAGATGACACCCAGCTATTACCCAAAACAAAGGTGTTGCCCTGATTTCCTCTTTCCTTTTCACCTAGCCCTTTGATATGTAAAAGTTCACCTGGGTCTCACTCTGTCCTCCCCCACCTGGTTGATTTTGTTTTTGGAGAATACAGAAAGTTCAGTCTGGCTTGGTGAGAGAGAGAGACCATGAGGCAGGAAACCACCGACCCATGACTCTTTCCTGACTAGCTTGGTTTATTAATTTTTCACAGCTACCCTGACACAGACCCATTCACCTGGAGTTGTAAATACAACATATGGGTTGATTTTGCAATGTGAGGATTTTACAGTAGAATGTGGCCCCTAGGAGACACTTGGAAACTGTTTATTTGTGCCAATGGCACCTATTGTTAAGGCCCCCACAACCCAAAGCATCTCCTTTCACTCTGAGGGGAACTGTGAATCTGGTCCTTTGGGTCCCATCCAGCAGATGGGCTCAGCTGCAGAAGAGGGGAGCCCCATGGCAAGCCCCAGCTTCAGACCTCACATCCACCAGGGGCCCCCAAATTCCTGTTTTCCAGTTCTCTGATCTCGCTTGTGCTGCTTTGGCCATCCCAGACTCTCAGAAGACATCGAACTGTAACGACTCCAAATGCTGTATTTCCACCCAGGAAAGCTGGTCTGGAGCAAGGGTAGCAACAGAAAATAACCCAAATAAAGCTGGAAGTGAAATGTGTGTGTCTGACTGGCAACCTGTTTCATCAAGCCAAGAGAGAGCTGCTTGCCAGACTGCAGTTTTTATTGAGTATAGAGACTACCCTCGGGCAGGAAAGTAAGGACAGAGACCTATCATGAGCCAGTCCCGCCCAGGTTTGCTTGAAACATGCTAAATAGGAGGAAAATCTGGTTCGGGTAAAACCAAGTTGTAAACAAACGAACACAAAGAAACTAGGGGTAAGGTTCACTCACGAGTTGTGAGACAAGCAAACTTGCTCTCTCCTCTCTCTCTCTCTCTCTCTCTCTCTCTCTCTCTCTCTCTCTCTCTCTCTCTCTCTCTCTCTCTCTCTCTCTCTCTCTCTCTGTCTCTCTCTCTGTCTCTCTGTCTCTCTCTCTGTCTGTCTGTCTGTCTGTCTCTCTCTCTCTCTCTCTCTCTCTCTCCTTTATTTATATATTTATTTAAATTTCTAAGCCATTTTCAGCAATGCTCACAGGTTACTCCTGGCCCTACACTCAGGAATTACCACCTGGAGGTGCTCCAGGGACCATATAAGATGCAGGGAATCAGTGCCAGGTTGACTATATGTATTCTCTCCAGCTTGTTTTGTTTTGTTTTGTTTTTCTGAGGGGGGGTTACACCCGGCAGCGCTCAGGGGTTACTCCTGGCTCTGCATTCAGAAATCGCTCCTGGCAGGCTTGGGAGACCATATGGGATGCCGGGAATCAAACCCAGGTCTGTCCTGGGTTGGCTGCATGCAAGGCAAATGCCCTACTGCTGTGCTATCTTTCTGGTCCAAGAAGTTATTCTTTTTTTTTTTTCCCTTAATTTAAACACCAGATTTACAAAGTTATTCATAATATAGTTTTTTGAGGCATTCGATGTTCCAGCACCAATCCTACCACCAGAGTGACCTTCCCACCCCCGAGTCTGCACCCTTAGCAGGCACAAGTAGATTTACTCCATGTTGCTTGTAACAACGAAATGGCAAAGAAACTGACCAGAAAATAGGTCCATAAAAGTCCATTTACAGCCACTGCTACATCTCACAGTGGTTTTGCTAACGCCATTGCCTGAAGCTTTACGGGGATGTTTAGTGCTGGCATTGTGCTTTCACTTCCTAAGTTTGTGGGTTTCTACACAATTTCCTCATCAAATTTTCAGTGCTCCACTTGGGCTGTCTGCACTCTGAAATGTGGAGGTGTTGTGTGGCCGCAGATGTGGCCATGTGCCCCCAGCGCTATGAAGCAAGCAGAGCCGTTTACATGGTAGAGGAGGTGGATAGTGGGGACTGCTGGGCCTGGCCAGAGGAAAGGGGAACCA
This sequence comes from Suncus etruscus, assembly GCF_024139225.1. Classification (NCBI taxonomy): domain Eukaryota; kingdom Metazoa; phylum Chordata; class Mammalia; order Eulipotyphla; family Soricidae; genus Suncus; species Suncus etruscus. The sequence continues at coordinate 94,593,736 of NC_064860.1, read as the reverse complement.
GCCTGACCCCGCGCTGAGGCCTCAGAGCTTTCGGCTAGAGAGCAACCTACCTGGGATGACATGGCGGTTTGACAATCCAGTTTCTTGAGGAGCTCCAAGACCGTCATTCATTCCGCTGCTTCTCTTCTTAGCCATGTTGTTTTGGGAACATTATATACATATGTAATGCATATAAGTATATATATATATGTGTGTGTGATGTACATGTGTATATATGTATATCATCTGTGTATAAGTGCACACATATATAATACATATATATTTAGGTATTTGTCTATTTCTTCATTTTCAAATTGATGCATATCAACTGTAACATTCCTTGCTGTATTTTTTCATCTCTAGTATAATAGATAAAATATTTAATGAATACTCGATAGGTTTGGGGGCATATATGTGTATGTGTATAAATCTACATATATATCCATATCCATATATCTATAGGCCACTAGAAAGCCCTGAGGATGTTTCTCTTATTTGAAAACTGAATGAGTAGTATTCCCAGCTCTATTTCCTGCTCATGTAAACACTGAAAAAATGATTTAATCATGGAGACAGCAAAAACGAGGCTTTCTGTTTGATTTCATTTTGTCTTGGGGCCACACCAGTGCTCAGGATAAAACCCAGGCCGGCTGAACACAAGGCCAGAGCCTTCTTAACTGTACTTTTGATTTTGTTTGGATTTTGAGTTTGGGGCCACATCCAGCCATACCCAGAACTTACTCCTGACTCTATGCTTAGAAATGACTCCTAGCAGGTTCAGGGGACTCTATGGGATGTCATGAATCAAACCCAGGTAGGTCACGTGCAAGGCAAGTATCGCCCCCCACACACACAGTTGTGCTATCACTCCAGCCTCAAGGATTTTCTGTCTTGAAGTGGAAGAATCAGTACTTCTAGACAGACACTCAAGGGATCTTTTGGGGGGGTGGGAAGTGGTGTGCCTCCTAGAGAAATCAGCTGCTGCCTTAGATCCCTTTCCTGGAGGAAAGGTATTCTCTGAAGACCTTTGTTTGCAGGATTCTGAGCAGCAGTGAATCCCCTGGGCCTCTGCCCTCCATCAGGGGCTCTGTAAACCTCTCCTCCCTCCAATTAAAAACCACCCACCAGCAATCACTTACTGCCTCCACCCACTTCTACAGGGCTCTTTTATTGGGGTGGGTTAGGCCATGACCAGCAATGCTCAGGAATTACTCCTGGCAGTGCTCAGGGGACCATATGGGATGCCGGGGACCAAACCCAAGTCAATTGTATGCAAGGCAAATGCCCACCACACTGTGCTATTGCACTGGCTCTGCACACAAGCATCCCTGGTGCGATTGTTCAGCAAACCCTGCACTGCAGTTGCCTCAGCAACAGTGTCCAGATAGCCCGGCCCTCAGAGGCTCATGAGCATGTACACCACCAAAACCAGACTTTCAGAACCAGGTTTTCAGGTGCAAACAAAGCTACCACATCGCCTGCCCCTCAATCACCCATGCACACGCACTCCAGCTTCTCTTTGTGTACCCAGATGAGGCTATAACCCAGAGTCCTGATACCTGCTGTTCTGGCCTCTCCGAGGCACTGCCAGCATCTCCTGGCATGCATGCAGGAACATACCAGCCTCCCTGCCAAGGGAACCTTAAAATGAGATGGCAGAGATTAGCACAAGGATGCCCAGGGAGGGCCTTTCCACTTCTTTTGCCTTAATAGGCAAGGTTGGAGCTGGACACATAGAGCAGCCTCCCTGACAATGACAAGTTAAAGGGGCGACTCTTCAGAGATGGGCCATCCGGATCCCAGCCAGACTCATAGATTAGACCTGGGACCCTTGCAGGGGTGACATCTCAACTATAGATGAAGTGACTGCACTTGTTTCTGGAAAATGTTGGACTCTTAAAAAAGCATCAAAATAGGGAGTTAATGGGGTTGGAGAGATAGCATAGTGGGGAGGGCATTTGCCTTGCACATGACCAATTAGGGTTCCGTCCCAGGCATCCCATATGGTCCCCCCACCCTGCAGGAGTAATTCCTGAGTGTGGAGTCAGGAGTAACCCCTGAGTCTCATTGGATGTAGCTCAAAAACAAACAAACCGTTTCTACTTCTTCCTTGTTTACTAGTCATCTCTCCACCACCCTCCCATGCTGGAATCCCTTTTTTTTTTTTCATTTTTCTGATGATAGCCTGGAGAAGAGAAGGGAAATGAGATGGTTGGATGATTTGGGGGGGGGGGGTGCCACTCATTTATGCTTAAAGCAGTCTCACTTTTCTTTCTACTGAGACATACTTGGCATAGAGATCCGGCTCTGTTCATAGGACATACTTACAGGGATTCTGAAATGATTGCCCCAAGGGAAGGGAACACCTACTTCTGCAGATCTCAGAGAAGAATCCTTCTTTCCTGTTTCTTAGGTCTGTGTTTTTAGAAACTTCCCTGTCCATCTGCCTCAGCCTGCAATAGTGCTAACTCATCACTATAGTCACCATCCCCAGAATCCAACACTCCTAATTGAGAATTTGTACGTTTTGCTTTGTTTTATTTTGTTTTGTTTTGTTTTGTTTTGGGACCACACCTGGCAGTACTCAGAAATTACTCCTGGCTCTGTGCTCAGGGATCACTCCTAGTAGTCTTAGGAGACAATATCCGGTGCCAAGGTTTGAACCTAGGTCAGCCAACTGTAAGGCAAGCACCCTGCCCACTGTACTATCACTCTGTCCCCTGAGTTTGAATCTCTTCATCACCTTCCTCCCAGCGTTCTTTCCCCAAGATTCATGTTGGGAAATCATAGATGTCTTTGTCTATCAGCTTAGTGTGTATTTTTATTTTGTTGGTTAGTTTTCATTCCCTATTTAAGGGTGATCACACAGGATGTGACTTAGTCAAAGTGAGTCTTTTGACAGCTTATTATCCAGGAAAGGTACAAAAGGGTCCTTGAAGGCTATATGGAAAAGGTGTCCCTCCACCAATAGGAGTAATTATGGACTGTACCTAAGCATTGCTGGGTGCAAAAAATAAATTAAAATAATATTCCCCAAGTTAAATATCTTGGAATAAATGTAATCAAATCATTAAATGACTAGTACATAGGTCCCGAGAGATAGCACAGTAAACGGGCGCTGGGACCCATATGGTCTCCACACCCCACTAGGAGTGATTTCTCAGTGCAAAGCCAGGAGTAAGCCTTGAGCACTGCCAAATGTGAGGAAGGGGAGGAGGGAAACTGTACATGGAAAACAATATTGTAAAAAAAAAAAAAAAAAAAAAAAAAACCAGAAATGGAATGATATTCTGTGTCCATAGAATGGAAGAATTAACATCATTGGATTATTAACTGAAAGGAAGTAAAATGATATGCCTGATAACCCTTCAGTATTATTACTGTAAATCACAGTGCTTTAAGGAAAAAAGAAAGAGAGAGAGACAAAGACAGAGACAGAGTAGAAAAGTGTCTGCCACAGAGCTGGCTGGGGTGGGGATGGTGACTGAGAGGGAAATCGACACTGGTGGTGGAAAATGAGCACTGGTGAAGGGATGGGTGTTGAAACATTGTACGACTGAAACTCAACTGTCAACAACTTTTTAACTCACAAGTGATTTAATTTTTTTACACTAGCAATGCATTTATTTAAGAGATAATGAACAATATCCAGGGAGATGGATAATCTAAATAATCTAAAATACCCTAAATCCATATAAGGTATTAGGTTTTTTTTTTATTGTGGTAAAAGTGAATTACAAATCTTTTACAGTAATATTTAAGGCAACAGTGTTTTAATTTTTTAAGAATTGAAGCTGTAGTACATATACACACACAAATGTTAGCACCATTATAAGAATGCTGCCTCGCCGGGCGGTGGCGCTAAAGGTAAGGTGCCTGCCTTGCCTGCGCTAGCCTTGGATGGACCGCGGTTCGATCCCCCGGTGTCCCATATGGTCCCCCAAGCCAGGAGCAACTTCTGAGCACATAGCCATGAGTAACCCCTGAGCGTTACCGGGTGTGGCCCAAAAACCAAAAAAAAAAAAAAAAAGAATGCTGCTTCAACTACAATTTTGTTTGTTTGTTTTTGTTTTTTTTGGGGGGTCACACCTGGCAGCGCTCAGGGATTACTCCTGGCTCTACACTCAGAAATCGCTCCTGGCAGGCTTGGGGGACCATATGGAATGCCGGGATTCGAACCACAGTCCTTCTGCATGCAAGGCAAATGCCCTCCCTCCATGCTATCTCTCCAGCTCTTCAACTACAATTTTTGGTTTTTTTTTTCTCTTGGTTTTTATTTGTGTTTTTTTTTGGGGGGGGGTCACACCCGGCAGTGCTCAGGAGTCACTCCTGGCTCCACACTCAGAAATTGCTCCTGGCAGGCACGGGGGACCATATGGGATGCCAGGATTCGAACCACCATCCTTCTGCATGAAAGGCAAACGCCTTACCTCCATGCTATCTCTCTGGTCCCCTCAACTACAATTTTTAAGTGACTTTATTAACTGTGTGGTATATAGATTTAGTAAAATCTCAATTAATGTCCCGAAGACATTGTCACAGAATTACAGCAAAAGGTCTTGAATCTTATATAGAGCTATGAAAGACCTTGCTTAAGTAGCAAAAATACTCTTGAGAGAAAAAGAACAGAAAAGGAGACATCCTACTCCCAACTTTAAGGAGTACCACAAAGTGGTAGTAATTAACCCAGCATGATATTGGAATAAAATCAGACATACAAATCAAGGACACAAAATTGAGAGTCAAAAATAATAATAATAAACCAACCCGAACATAAAAAGACAAGGAATTTATGACAAAGGAGTCCAGAGCCTACAATGGGGACATAAAAGTCTCTTCAACAAATGGTGCTCAGGATATTGGGCAGCCTTCTCCAAAAGAATGAAATGAGGCAAACAACCTAACATCATACACAGAAATTAATTCAAAATGATTTAAAGACATTGAACATCTGAGGCCATAAAACACATCAAATAAAATATAGGCAATACCTCCCCCCATGTTTTTAGCCCTTTACGATGTGTTTGGACTCACCAGAAGCAAGGCAAACCAAAGTAGGAATGGACAAGTGGGACTCATCAAACCAAGAAGCTTTCACACAGAGGAAGAAACTTTCAACAAAATAAAAACCACCCACAGAATGGTTTCACAAAAGATAGTTTCACATACACCCAACAAAAGAAAGAGATTAAGACCCAGAATGTACAAAGAACTCATAAAACTCAACAGTAAAAACTGCATAATTGGGCCAGAGGGCCCGTTTTCTAACTTCAACTGGAAGGTGAGTTGGTCCTCCACCTCCAGGTTTGAGTGTTGGGTGCGCAATGCCTTGGTAGAATTGCTGTTGTGGTTGTTCCAAAGCCATTTTGTGTGTCTGTAGTAAAGAGCCAACAAGGCAAAATATAGAATGTTGGAAATTCAATGTCTCATGTAGGAGAAAGGAGATGTAGAATAGAATGGAAGCAGTTAAAGAAGCCTCTAGTCCTTTATGGTTTGATAATGTGAGATCTCATACTTTCTTTATAAAGAAATAAAACTGCATAGCATCTTAGTGATTCTGACTTGATGAAGAATAAAAGCATTTGGGTAGAAAACAAGGTGAGAATGTGAAGGATTAGGTGATATGACTATGGGGAAATGGTTGCTAGAAGGAAAGTCATTCGTGGAAGACAAAGGGTAGGTAGATGTTCCCTAGCACAAAGGGACAACACTCATGCCTTTGGCCATGATTCATCCAACTCCTTTCTAACTTGCAAAACATTTTTTTTTTTTGGTTTTGGGGCCACACCCGGTGGTGCTCAGGGGTTCCTCCTGGCTATCTGCTCAGAAATAGCCCTTGGCAGGCACCGGGGACCATATGGGACGCTGGGATTCGAAACCAACCACCTTAGGCCCTGGGTCAGCTGCTTGCAAAGCAAATGCCCCTGTGCTATCTCTCCAGCCCCATAATAAGATACTTCTTTGACACCGGGATTCGAACCAACCACCTTAGGTCCTGGATCGGCTGCTTAAAGTGATAAAGAGCACAGTGACCAAAATCCCCATTGCCAAAAACATTTAAAAATAGTGTTTTTTGAGTATAGACGCATGAATTAGAACCCTGGTTCTACCATTACTGGAATTAATCTCCTTGGGATGCTAATATACTCTGTGGTAACCAAATACTTCAGGGTGGAGAACTCCAATAACAGAAAATATTCCTCAGTCTGTAGACTAGAAATCCAAGCTCAAGGTGCTGGCAGTGTAGACCTCTGATGAGGTCTCTTTTCCTGACTTGCAGACTTCTCCATCTGGCCTCTTCTCTTGATGCACCCAGGAGGGAAATCTAGTGTGGGGACTATTCTAACCAGAATATAGGTCCTATTGGATTAAGGTTTCACCTTTTTTATCTCATTTTACTGTAATCTACCTTTCTTTTTTTTTAATAATATCTTTATTTATGCACCATGATTACAAACATGTTTGTAGTTGGGTTTCAGTTATTAAAAAAAAAAAAAAAAAAAACACCCCCCTTCACCAATGTCACCTTCCCACCCCAATACCACCCATATTCCTCCTCCCCCACCCCAATTATATTTGAGACAGGCATTTTATTTCCCTCCACTCACTATCATTGTCATGATCATTGTCAGTGTAGCTATTTCTCTAACTGCACTCACCCCTCGTTGTGGTAAGCTTCATATCATAGGCTGTTCCTTCTAGTCCTCATCTCTATTGTCTCTGGGCATTATTACAATAATGTCTTTTATTTTCCTTAAATACCACAGATGAGTGAGACTATTCTGTGTCTATATCTCTCCCTCTAACTTATTTCACTCAGCATAATAGTTTCCATGCCCATCCATTTATAGGAAAATTTCATGACTTCATTTTTCCTGAAGGCTCCATCGTATTCCATTGTGTATATGTGCCATTTCTTTAGCCTCTCATCTGTTGTTGGGCATCTGGGTTGTTTCCAGATTCTGGTTATTGTAAATAGCATTGCAATGAACATAGGTGTACAGAAGTTATTTTTGTATTATGTTTTTTGTATTCTTAGGGTATATCCCTAGGAGTGGTATATTTGCCTTTCTAATGGAAATATTTCCAAACACAGTTGCATTGAAGGTGAAGGCTTCAGTAGATGGATTTTGGAGGCATATAATTCTGTCTGCAACACTCTGACCCCCATGACAGTGACCTGCCCTGTCGTTTTCCCACTTTGCTCACAGATCAGAGATCATAGAGGCATCCCAAGAAGATTGTTGTGTGGATTACAAGGTGGTTGTACAACAAGTATCGGGCGCCTGATACACATTAAACACAGTAAACAAATGTTCTTTGCTTAACCCAACACTTAATTTGTGAATTATCCACAATTAGTGAAAGTAAAACGAGACTACATGAATTCTCTTTTTAGTTCCTTTTTAAATGAATGTTTAAGTTATATTTGCAAAGCCAGCGGTGACTTCACTAACATTCTAATGTTTGAGAAGCAGAAAGAAATACAAGTGTTTATTGAAGATATTTTTTAACCTATGCATTAGGACTCATTATTATTTAAAGGATCATCTGTGGACTGAATCTGCAGGATTTAAATAATTATCACATCCTGGCAGAGATTACACAATGCCACTTTTTTTTTTTCCCCTGAGCTTGGTAAATCCTCCAGCTATTCTCCCTCCCTCAGAGCTTTAAAAATGTTTAATGTGCTTTACCTGCGCCCATTTAGCACGGTTCTTACTGAGAATAAATGAGCACATGGGATCAGGAAAAACACGCATTTTACAACCTTTATTTGAAATAAAGGTTATGTGTCTGCAGCCAATGCTGTCTTTGCTTCTGAACACGGGTGATATAGATTAATTTTACAGCATTCAAAGGTGGTGAGGGTGGTTCAAACACATTTTGTCTTGTTGGACTTGTATTCTCCAGGCAATGTTGCTGTGTAATCTATCTACTGAGTAAGTACCTCTGGCTTTATCCTTGGTCTCCCTCTCGAGGATGGCTTCCCTCTTATCAGTATTCTGCACAAAACATCTCCCATAGAACTTGTCACTGGAAATCTAAAAATAGGACTGAGCCTGTGTAGTTCCCTTCGTGCAGGGCCTGACCCTGTGTTTGCTCAGTGCCTTTTATGAATTCCTGAGCTGTGCCTCAGCTTCATTTCCTGGCTTCTGGAAGCTGTGGGCTTTGCATTCACTCCCCCCACACACACCCCTCTCCTCGTTCCAGATACAGACCTTCTCACAGCATGCAATGGTCACCAAAAAGAGATGCTGGTTCTATTCATTTCCTGCAAGTTCAATAAACTCTTAGAAGACTGAACAAACAGGGATTGGAGAGACGATACCACAGCAAGGTCACCTGGCCAACCTGGGTGCCATCTCTGGCATCCTAGATGGTTCTCCAAGCACCACCACCATGAGTAATTCCTGAGTGCAAAGCCAAGAGTAACCCCTGAGCATTATCAGGTGTGCCTCAACACAAACAAACAAACAATAAAAAATACTAACCAGGACCCGGAGAGATAGCACAGCGGCGTTTGCCTTGCAAGCAGCCGATCCAGGACCAAAGGTGGTTGGTTCGAATCCCGGTGTCCCATATGGTCCCCCGTGCCTGCCAGGAGCTATTTCTGAGCAGATAGCCAGGAGTAACCCCTGAGCAACGCAGGGTGTGGCCCAAAAACCAAAAAAAAAAAAGACTAACCAAACAAAGCCACTCACAGAACACAACTATGAATAAAATTGTTTTAAAATTTAAAATATTGTTTTCAAATTAATATTTTAATTATTTTAGGGGTAAGGAAATTTTAATTCTTTTAAACACACACAAATGTTTTGGGGTTCTGGAGAAATGGTTTAGTCCAGACAACACTGCTACGTAAATTAAGAATAATCCCAAAAAGTGTTGGGGCCGGAGAGATAGCATGGAGGTAAGGCGTTTGCCTTTTATGCAGAAGGACGGTGGTTTAGGCATCCCATATGGTACCCTGTGCCTGCCAGGGGCAATTTCTGAGCATAGAGCCAAGAGTAACCCCTGTGCGCTGCTGGGTGTGACCCCCACACAAAAAAAAAAGTGTTAATCAGTTATGCTTTCAAGCATTGCTTCCTATTGCTTCCTTACCCATCTCCCTCCCTAGTCATTTTCTTTCTTTTTTGGGGGGGAGGGGTTTGGGCCACACCCAGTAATGTTCATGGGTTACTTCTGGCTACAAGCTGAGAAATTGCTCCTGACTCGGGTGGACCATATGGAACGCTGGGAATCGAACCACAGTCTGGCCTGGGTCAGCCACATGCAAGGCAAACACCTACTGCTGCGCTATCGCTCCAGCCCCTCCCTAGTCATTTTCTAAGAATATTGCTATGCCTGTGATAGTGTGGTTCACAGAGGTCCATCGGGCTTGAGTGTCAGTGCATTTGATATCATTAATTTCTCTTTCTCTTCCTCAGAGAGGATCATTTCCACCTACCTGTCTTCAGGCTCCTCGGCTCTTTCTTCTGCGAAATGTACTCTGAGTCCCTCTTGTGAGCTCTCCTTTCTATCTTGTACTTTTAAACTTAGAGATTTTTTTTTTTTTTTTGGTTTTTGGGGCCACAAGCCTAAGAGCATGGCGGAAGAACTCACATGTAGGCAGGATTCAAAGCAACTGCACATCAGAATCATAAACTCAGGGACTGTAGCAAACCCAGAAGTACACAACCATGTGTATGTAGGACAGAGAGGTGGCAGGATCCGAGCCAAAACCCTCCCCTTGCCCTATCTGGGTACCACTAATGAACCTGGAATCTCCAGGACACACATTCTCGTACACGAGCTGAAGCCTCCATGCAGGACACTATATGAACATCAGCCCAGGCAGGCGCTCTAATATCTTCTCATTCTTCTCTCAGGGATGACCTGCCAGGCGAGGAGCTCCTACATCACCAGTGAGATCCTGTGGGGCTACCGCTTCACGCCCGTGCTGACCCTGGAGGACGGCTTCTATGAAGTGGACTACAATAGCTTCCACGAGACCTACGAGACCAGCACCCCATCTCTCAGTGCCAAAGAGCTGGCTGAGCTGGCCAACAGGGCCGAGCTGCCCCTGAGTTGGTCAGTGTCCAGCAAACTCAATCAGCACGCAGAACTGGAGACGGAAGAGGAGGAAAAGAACCTGGAAGAGCAGACGGAGAGGAATGGTGATGTGGCCAACCTAGAGAACGAATCCAAAGTGTAACTCCACCATTTCTCCCTGCCCATCCTGGGCTGGAAAACTCTTTCTCCTCTGCCCCACTCCCACCACCCGACAGTCTTTCCCTGATTTCTCATTCTCTTCACTGTCTCTCTAAACTTTGTTCTTTATGTTGCCCTTCCATGTCTGCATTCTTTATAGAAAACAGGTCTTCAAGGTGTAAAATATCTACCTGCCCTCACTCATTTATTTGGATTGACAAGGTAGACATGATTTGGTTAAAGCGCACGAGCCTGGTCTCTCAAAACACCACCTGCCAGATTCCTAGAGATTTCTTAGCTTCTTCCCTACTTCTGTTGGACAATACCAGGTCACTCGAGAGAGTGTATCCGAGATCCTACCTGGGACAAGATAAGTCAGGTCTCCAGTGCCTATTTCTTCAAGCAGTGAGACATGGAGTGTGTGGAGCTCTCCCTTCTGTAGATTCCAATGATTTCCATCTCCCGGGCCAGGGATGCGCCTGCTGTGAGCAGTGCAGGTTTAGGCCCAGGGGAGCTGAAGAGACCACCTGTACATATCTATGCCTTATGTCAATTTTCTTCTGCAGTTAATAAAAATCCAGCATGTACAAAAAAGAGACTGTAGAACAGAACTTCAAAATCCTGTACATAAATATAGCATCAATATAGGTGTAGATACATAACTTTAGAACTAAGATGCAAAAAAAATAAACCCGAGTCCCCTTAGCCTTTTAGGCATTTCTGTTCCCAAGTCAATGTCCCTGCGTTTCTTCATTCCCACTGGCCCTGAAATGCATGGCCTTTGTTCCATGCCCCTACCCAAGCCCTTCTGGAACCTCACTGCTCCTGTGTTGATCTTTTCCTGAATTTAATAAGCCATATTCTGGAAGAAGTTGAGGGGGAGATGGCAAAACCCACAATCCACATGCTGAGAAGCTGTGAAATGTTTACACACTGAGGTCTCTAAAGTAATTCTCAAACTAGGGGACCCTCTGATATGTCACCAATGCTGGGTATGCAATAGCATGGCCAACTGTTATTCTGTAAAACCTTAGCTTCTCCTCCTCTCCCACCTGTAATCCCAGAAATGGCCCAGAAGTAAAGAAGTGAGACAGGGTAAGTGAGCAGAACTGGTTGGGATCAAATGCCCTAAATCCAGAAAGACAAGCAAGGGGAAAAGTTCATTGGCAACAATGTCCTGGAACACCACGGTCTTTCCCCTGGTATTCTTCCTGTCCCTGAGGGCTCAGGGACTTGTCCCTGGCACTGGTTTCACTAGCATTTCATCATCTTCTTCTTCTTCTTCTTCTTCTTCCTTCTTCTTCTTCTTCCTCTTCCTCCTCCTCCTCCTCCTCCTCCTCCTCCTCCTCCTCCTCCTCCTCCTCCTCCTCCTTCTTCTTCTTCTTCTTCTTCTTCTTCTTCTTCTTCTTCTTCTTCTTCTTCTTCTTCTTCTTCTTCTTCTTCTTCTTCTTCTTCTTCTTCTTCTTCTTCTTCTTCTATTGTCCAGAAATGAGTTGGGTTTTGTACTTCAACAGGCCATCTTGGTGCCTGTCCAAAAATAAATCTCCCCTAGCGTCTGCCACCAGTCGGAGAGCAAATCAAATTCCAAGTGTCTTTCAATCCAAGGAAAACTATGAAAATCTGCAGCCTTAATTTGCTTTAATAACAAAAAACAGTTCACATGGGCAGGAAGCAAGGCAGGAAGGGAGGGCATTTTGTATGAAAAGCTAAATTTGCACGTGAAAATGAACCCAAACCAGAAAAAGGAATCAAGAACAGGAAGCGTATCTTAGCCAGAACATCAAGGGCAGGTGGAGATTTTGCACTGTACCAGTTCTTTCCCATTAAGTTCACATTCTAAGCTGCTTGTTTCCTCTTCATAACTACTCATCGACTAGCTCCAGGTTCATTCTCCACCACCACCACCCCAGCTGTGCTCAGTTTGAGAGTTGGCACCACGTCCATGAAAGAACTCAAACTAGCTTCCCCCAACCCAGTGTCCTTGCCTTTCCCATCCTGATGGAGCAAGTCTTTTCTGTTGTCTGGGGACCTGACCTGCTGAGAAGCATGTCTCAGAGAAAAAGGACGTGACTCTGTTATTTCTCACAGGTGGGGTCTCTTTCTTCCTCCCTTTCCTAAGACCTTCATCTGGAGAACCACCTCTTGGCATTGACTTGACAGGAAACAACAAAACTGTGGGGCCAAGCTCTTTCCTAGTCTGCCAACATCTCACTTAACCATATTGAGCATCCTCTGTTGGGTTGTTTATTCATTCCACACACTCGAAGAAGAAAGTTGTAGTTGAGCAGGAGGAAGAAGCCCCTCTCCCTCCTGCTGGGCAGTAGGGAGGGACCGTGGCCTTACCTCACTGTAGCCTTATGGAGGGTACTTTTGACCTATAGGGGGCACTAAACTGCTAGCATCTCTCCAGCAAGGCACGGTAGCACAAAACAAGATGGCACCAGGGCTGAAATACCCTACTGACTTAGCTCTTGAAGACTGGCTAGGCCTTTTAGAATCTGTTGCTAAGGCTTAGGGAACAACAGTCCCTGGTGTTTGATGCGGAGGCTCAGGTCCTTTAGCACAATTGAGGGGAATGATTGGGCCTGGACACACAACCCAAGTCACAGTTCTCCTCCCACCCACCCACCCCCGACAGGGCACTTGGCTGTGGGGTCTCTCCCAGCTTCTCACTAGCTTTGGAGTCTACGTAGTCAGAGACAGAAAAAAATAAAAATGAACCAAATCTCATTTTTGTAATGTGAGCCTCTGAATCTTTAAAGGAGGATCCAGAACCTTTTGCTAGAATGTCCCTATCAAACATGTCTATTTTTCTACAGTTATTGATAACACGATTTAACAGTGTATTTTGTGTCAACTGTGAAACATTTGGAATCGAAAGGAGTGTGTGAAGACTGAATTTTCTAAGTAGCCAGTACTGCGTGGTGTTTTTTCATGAAGATGGTTCAACAAGAGGACACCCACCCCTGATTTCTCCCCATTCTCCTCCCCTCTCTCCAGTTCTCACTCACCGGGTTACTTTGGTAGCAGAGAAAAAGTGCTATAAAAATAAGTCAGCCTAGTTTTAATGCCACAATACCAGTGACTGAGAAGGGTCAATCTCAACTTGATATTTTGAACTGTTTGGGTTTGGCTCAACCTGGCAAGATCCATCAGCCAGATAAAAACCTTTGACCTGAAGGCTTACGATTTGCGACAGTTGACCCCAATCTGGTGTGTTGTGGTGGCGGTGGCTGTTTCTAAAGGACATTTCTTGGAAGCATGACCTCCTTAAAGGCTTCCAAGACCCTGGGATTCTCACTTCTGCCCAGCTTCACATGCTTTCCCGATGGAAGAATACCTTTGTGTTTATAAGCCAACTTGATGTAATTAATAAAAGTGTTTATGTTTTCGGTCATCCCTGCCACACTCTTTGGGGTCAACCCAGATGTAATGTTTTCCTATTGCTTCCAAACATGGCGCCCCAGCCTGGCTGATCCAATCTAGAGCCACTCCATGTCTGACCATAGAGATGAAACTGTCTTCCCTGCCCCCTCCCTCTATCTGTCCTACTCGTTGGCTCTTTCTTTGATTCTCCTAGTTCTAGACCTGTCGATTTAGTCCAATATCATATGTGCCCTAACAGAAATCCAGCTACTGTCTCGATCATGCCAACCTGTTTCTTAAGCACAATATTCTCTTGCAGGTTTAACCAAACCAGGACTCTGATATGTCTCTTTTTTCCGTTATCCTCTGATTAAAAATTATTTATGACTGCACTTAAAAGCTGAAATTTTGATGCCTCCAAAGCAACACTCTTGTATGTCCCTCTCTAAATGTTCTTACCTTCCAGGTTCCACACTTTTTTCCTTTAGTGTGCTTCCGTAAATTCAAACCAATATCTTTCGGATGTTTGGAAACCATTTCCAATGGTGGGGGGTGCTGACAGAGAGAGAGAGAGAGAGAGAGAGAGAGAGAGAGAGAGAGAGAGAGAGAGAGAGAGAGAGAGAGATCATAAAAAATGGTCTTAGGGGGCCGGGCGGTGGCGCTGGAGGTAAGGTGCCTGCCTTGCCTGCGCTAGCCTAGGACGGACCTCGGTTCGATTCCCCCGGCGTCCCATATGGTCCCCCAAGAAGCCAGGAGCAACTTCTGAGCGCATAGCCAGGAGTAACCCCTGAGCGTCACAGGGTGTGGCCCAAAAACCAAAAAAAAAAAAAAATGGTCTTAGGAAAACTCTGAGCACACCCAAAGAATGGGAGCTGATTTGGTTAACTCAGATATTTGAGATTTTCCATAGTCATTTTAATGCTAGCTTTCTAATAGTCTGTTAGCTTCCTTGACTTTGGTAATATTCTGTATGGCTCAGAAAAGTTTAAAAAAAAAAGAAGAAAGAAAGAAAGAAGAAGAGAAGAGGAGAAGAAAAGAAGAAAAAGAAGAGGAAGAGAAGAACAAGGAAGAAGAGAAAGAAGAAGGAAGAAGAATAAGAAGAAGGAAGAAGAAGAAGAAGAAGAAGAAGAAGAAGAAGAAGAAGAAGAAGAAGAAGAAGAAGAAGAAGAAGAAGAAGAGCGATGGCGCAGCAGTAGGGTGCTTTCACTCGGCTGACCCAGGATGGACCACGGTTCGATCCCCTGGCGTCCCATATGGTCCCCCATGCCAGGACAATTTCTGAGCACATAGCCAGGAGTAACCCCTGAGTGTCACTGGGTATGGCCCAAAAATAAAAAATAAAAAAGAGAGAGAAGAATAAAAATAAGTTGAAGGGTCAGAGTGGTAATAGAGCAGGTAGGGCATTTGTTTTGCATGCAAGCAACCTGGGTTCGAATCTCAACATCCCATCCCTGAGTACCACCAGGAGCAATCCCTGAGCACAGAGCCAAGAGTAAGCCCTAAGGGGCTGGGAAGGTAGCACTAGAGGTAAGGTGTCTGCCTTGCAAGCGCTAGTGTAGGACGGACCGTGGTTCGATCCCCCAGCATCCCATATGGTCCCCCCAAGCCAGGAGCGATTTCTGAGCACATAGCCAGAAGTAACCCCTGAGTGTCTAATGGGTGTGGCCCAAAACAAACAAAAAAAAAGAGTAAGCCCTAAAAACAGCTGAGTGTGACCTCCAAAAAAGGAACTGAAGATTAAATAGCTTACTTATAGATAAGCATGACCTTCTATGATTTTCTTAAAGAGGAAATACATAGGCAACAAACACTGATGACTCATGATCCGTTGATGTTATATTATAATTGACCAAAAAAGTATCATAGCTATGAACAGGATGATCAAGCTGCATTTAAGAACATACAATCTTGGGCCGGAGAGATAGCATGGAGCTAAGGCGTTTGCCTTTCATGCAGAAGGTCATTGGTTAGAATCCCGGTGTCCCATATGGTCCCTGTGCCTGCCAGGAGCAATTTCTGAGCATGGAGCCAGGAATAATCCCTGAGCACTGCCGGGTGTGACTCAAAAACCACACACACACACACACACACACACACACACACACACACACACACACACAAAGAACATACAATCTTCGATTTAAAATTGAGTAAAGCATATCTTGTACAAAATGTCTGTCCTTAATATCCTAGAGTGTTTTGGATATAGATTGTCACCTCAAAATAAAAAACTCTTCCAGGCTCTCATTTTGACCAAAACACATGATGTACGGTAATAACAAAACAAGATCACACTTGTCTTCGTGTGCATTCCGGAGCCTCTAAGGAACAAATTGTCTCACTTCCTTCTAATTCATCATGGAAGCTCGAGAATTCGCCTCTACATTTTGTTGAGGGAAAAGAAGGAATTGAGCAAACTGACTCAGATGATAAAGTCAATGTGATTAAATTTCTTTGCCCCAGCCTCAGCTCCAAGTCCAAGGCTGGAAGCCATGGATTCTTTTCCTACCCAAACTGTTGAAAAGCCCAATATGCATCCAGAACCTGACCCACTCTCGTATGTGTGAGCCACTTGCAGATAAAGCCTGATTTTCACATTTTAATGTCAGGAGAAAAAAGTAAGAGTGAGGTTTTTTTGTGTTTTTTTTTGCTTTTGTTTTGGGACCACATCCTGCGGCGCTCAGGGTTACTCCTGGCTCTGCACTCAGAAATCACTCCTCAAAGGCATCAAGGACCATAAGGGATGCCAGACTTAAACCACTGTCCGTCCTAGATCTGCTGCATGCAAGGCAAATGCCTTACCACTGTGCTATCTCTCTGGTCTCAGAGTGAGTATTTTGAGATATAAATAATCGTTTAATTTGGGGGGGACAGGAAAATAGCATAATGGATAGGGCATTTGCCTTGAAAGCAACTGATTGATCCACAGCATCCCATAACCTGAAGGCAACATGAGTAATTCCTGAGTGCCAAGCCAGGCGTCACCCCTGAGCATCACTGGTATTGCCCGAAACAAGCGAAAGGAAAAGAAAAATAGATACAAAATTTAAATTATAGTGTTTATAAATACAATTTTGGAAGCAGTCATGCCTACTCTTTTATTGGACTACAAAGTCTTTTCCATCGCAATTGGAGAGTTGAGTAATTAAAATAAAGACTCCCACATGGGCAAAAAATGAAAATGTTTCCTATCTGGTCTTTAACAGGGAAAGTTTGCTAACCTTCCTACTGTAATGCTATGAACCATCAGTACTCATAAGAACAATTACTTACTAAGCATTGTACTGTGCTGCTTAAAAAGTGCTGACAACTTAGAATAATGATATTCTTGTGCAGTATAAATTTAATGGGGTCACTCATCTTTTTTTTTTTTTTTTTTTTGGTTTTTGGGCCACACCCAGTAACGCTCAGGGGTTACTCCTGGCTATGCGCTCAGAAGTTGCTCCTGGCTTCTTAGGGGACCATATGGGACACCGGGGAATCGAACCGCGGTCCGTCCAAGGATAGCGCAGGCAAGGCAGGCACCTTACCTTTAGCGCCACCACCCGGCCCCTATATCTTTTTTTTTTTTTTTTCAATCAAAAACAATGGCACATTTTCTGGCAGAAGAGATATAAGAGATAGGCTCCATAGGACTTTGACTTTTGAACCACACCTGGCAGTGCTCAAGGCTTACTCCTGGCCCTACACTCAGTAATCACTCCTGGCAGGGCTCAGGGGATCCTAAGGGATACCTGAGATCAAACCCGGGTCAGTCATGTGCAAGGCAAACTCCCTCTCTGCTGTGCTATCACTCTGTACCCCTTCATAGGACTTTTGGAAGTCCAATCACAGGAACACATATTCCTTTTCCCCAGAGTCATAAACATGTAACCAAGAATTAGGAAAGATATAATTTATAAAATAAATATTCATGAATGAAAAACCAAAAATTCCCAGTTCTGATACTGGAATGAGAGAGCTTTCCAGGAATAGCTTGGCGGTTCAATGTCTGGACAGACTAAGAGTTTGCTCAAGGACGTAAATTGGGCTTACAGTGGCCCTCACACCTCTGACCTGTCTCCAGTCCTCTCACTCTACTTAACTCTCGTGCTCCAAGAGGAGAAGAGAATAGATCGCTAAATTATCCCATTTCCTTGTTATTCTGTGGAGCCTGCAACTGAGAACATGACGGAGATGAGCCTTGCATAACTCAAGTTTGATTTTTCTAGCTCTGGCTTTCCAGCTATGTGGCTCAAAGCTGAGCCTGTAAATAAAGAATTAAATGGTTTGGTGTGGAGTGGATGAAGCAATAGCTCAAGTAAAGAGGGCCTTTGCCTTATACATGGCCAGCCAAAGTTTGGTCCTCAGCACCACATATGGTCTCCCAACCCCACCAGGAACTGAGCATAGAGCTAGGAGCAAGCCCCAAGCACCAGTGCATGTTGCCCAAAAGCAAACCAAGACTTCAATGTTTTGAAAAGCCAAAGGGTGTTTTGAAAGAGTTCATGGCAAAGCAAGAGCAATGCAGGTTGGTTTGTGTCATTTGTCATTTACCGAGTCTGAAGCCCAAGATAAATATTGGTAATTGCAGAAATACGGGATGGAAGAAATAGAGATAATGCATTTTCAGGAAAAGTCTAGATTAAATGGCATTCTCTTTTTTTCTTACTATTATTGAATCATTAAACACCATTCTTCAGTATCAACCAAGCAGAATTTATTTGTGTTCTAAGGAAACATTTTCCAAAGCCAGACATTAGGTTAACCCCCTCTAGGTCTTTTATTTATGTGGTTCTATTAAAAAATAAATCAAGTTCTTGTATGAGTGCTTTCCTGGAAATGAGATGAGAAAGAACAAAAGTCTTGCTAGAAATCATCAGGATGTTGTGTGGCCGACACATAAGGGAAGGATATTGAGATGAATTTGTTCCTGTGTCAAAAACGAAGTAGGAAATGATATCTGCAAAATAAGTCATAAAAATATCTTCGAATCCCCCCAACTTTATAGAACAACACAATAACAAAAAGGGAAGAGGAGGGCTAGAGCAATAGCATAGTGGGGAGGGCATTTTCCTTGCATATGCTGACCTGGGTTCTATCACCAGCATCCCATTTGGTCCCCTGAAGCCTGCCAGGAGTAATTTCTGAGCAGAGCCAGGAGTAATCCCTGAGCACCACCAGGAATGGGCCAAAAACAAAGAAATGGGGGAGGGAAAAACCTCAAAATTCAACACCATAGAACTTAAATCAATTTGAAAAGAGTCAAACTTTTACTTGGCCTCATTGCCTTCATAAAAGAAAGTTTCTCACAGCAACTTAGTTCAAATAAACAATCCTTGGGGGAAGAGGCAAAATATTATAAAACAAACAATATCTCACTGAGTTGACCAATGTGGTTAAGTGATCGAGATTTATACTTTTTAGGCATTTCCCCTCCCCCCTTAGACATGAATTCTAATGTACTCTGCAGGGAAAGAAGTCCGTTGTGATTACATAGGTAAGTATACTTATTTTAGAGGAGGAGATATTTCTACTGACAAAAAGCAATTGACCATTCTAAGAGTACAGCTCTGTATCCATTGGATTAGCACGGTTTGTGAATACAAGTGTAGCAACCAACCCACTGGAATTGGTATATATTTTTCTCAGATTCTGTAAATATCCATAACCAATAGACACTAGTAAAACATGTCAGCTTCAATTCTAATATTCTGATAGAAATCATAAAATATATTCATCCAAAGGAATGAAACAACCCAGGAACTGAAGATCAGACCTATTTGGCTAACAAAACTCTAGTCCAGGAGTGAGTCCATGTTTGGGTCTATCACCCCCAAACACCAAAAGCAGAACTGAGTCTTCCTGCTCTTTCTCTGGAGTAGAAAGCTCCTATTAACTATGCATAAATAACTGGATCATTCTCAGAAGAGGGGAGAGAATGTTATTCTTAGATCTGATCATGACAGCTGGGGTTCTGGCTTTATCTCTTGGTGGGGCTACAAGAGTATGAGAAATATCTCTCACAGCTCAACCTTGGGGCGACCTCAGACTGCCACCTGAATCAGGCCTTCTAGGGAGCCTCTCCATCCAGCCAAGTGCTTGCCTGTGGTCATTGTCTCATCGCACACACACACACACACACACACACACACACACACACACACGCATGACACAAAGAAGTGTCTTCTGTGAACCCTGGATCTTTCAAGTTGACTTTGACCAACACTCTTTTTTTGGGGGGGTCACACCCGGCAGTGCTCAGGGGTTACTCCTGGCTCCATGCTCAGAAATTGCTCCTGGCAGGCACGGGGGACCATATGAGACTCCGGGATTCCAACTGATGACCTTCTGCATGAAAGGCAAATGCCTTACCTCCATGCTATCTCTCCGGGCCCAGGCCAACACTCTTGATTTCATCTGGGTCAGGGGTTATAAAATAAAAATAAAAATACAATCCATGAGCCCTCCCCAGGCACTGTGTTTCTAACCCCTCAGGCAGACGGATCTGATGAAGCAGGGTAGCAGTGGAGGAACAATACCGAACAGTCAGAAGAGATATTCATTGGCATCAGCTCTCTCTGCCATGTGCTGCCTATGCCATGTGCATATATTCATGTTACTATATGTTCATTCTCTTTCCTTTATTCAAACCCAGTCCCAGGTGGAGAAAGGTCGTCAAATACAAAGGCAACTATCTGTGCGCTTTTACATATCAAAGGAAGAGGTTAGGGAAAAAAGAATTTGGGTTAAGGGCTCACTTTACAAGGGGTAATAACACTCCCTAGAAGAAATGAAGTAAGAGCTGTTGAGCTTCCGATGTATAAGGATGCTCCTCTTAGAATACATCAAAATAAAAATAATACAAACACCTCCATAAAGTATAGGAACATTTTTTTAAAGATCTCACTTTCGGGGCCGGAGAGATAGCATGGAGGTAAGGCATTTGCCTTGCGTGCAGAAGGTTGGTGGTTCGAATCCCAGCATCCCACATGGTCCCCCGAGCCTGCCAGGAGCGATTTCTGAGTGTAGAGTCAGGAGGAACCCCTTAGCGCTGCTGGGTGTAACCCAAAAACCAAAAAAAAAAATCTCACTTTCCCAGATTGATCCCCTAGGTCAGGGGTCTCAAACTCAATTTACCTGGGAGTTGCAGGAGGTAAAGTCGGAGTGATCCTTGAGTGCAAAGTCAGTAGTAAGCCTTGAACATTGAGGAGTGTGACCCAAACAACTAAAACAAAACAAAACCAAAAATGATTCCTCTAGGGCAGGGCCACAAAATGTTGTACAGAGGGCCGTTTGCTGGCCACGAGTTTGAGACCTCTGCCCTAGGTGCTTCTTCTCCCCTTTAAATCTCTAATTCTCCAACCTCACTGAAGGCTCACTTTAGGGGAGCCAATGATACATGAGCTCAAACTCTCTGGGCTGGTCCACAATCCCAGCCAACTCCAGGGATGTGAATCCAATTCTTCCTTTCCAAGCCAGAAATCTTGCACAACCCAATACTATACTGCCCTGGGTCAAGAAAGCACATCCAAGTGAGGGCAGCATAACAAGAGTCTCCTCTTAGTTGGAAAGGCACCCCCTTGATTGAAGCACTCCAAGACCCAATTTAAACTGTCCTGGGTGTCCACACATCTTCCATGTGACTACCCAAACATTCTACCCTGACCCTCCTGAATTCTTTATTTTTTGTGGGGGGCACACCTGTGACGATCAGGGATTACTCCTGGCTATGCGCTCAGAAATTGCTCCTGGCTCAGGGACCACCTGGGATGCCAGAGATTGAGCCAAGGTCTGTCCGGGATCAGCTCAGCTGCATGCAAGGCAAATGCCCTACCACTATGCTATTGCTCCAGCCCCACCTCCTGAATTCTTTCTGTGCTCACCCCAAAGTTTACCTTTCTGAGCATCTTCTATTGAAAGGTCATTCTTTTCCCAAGTAGTGGCCAAGTACCTATCAACTGTGGCTGGTCCTATATTTCTTTTTTTTTTTTTTTTTTGTGATTTTTGGCAGTGCTCAGGGGTTATTCCTGGCTCCATGCTCAGAAATTGCTCCTGGCAGGCATGGGGGGGACCATATGGGACGCCGGGATTCAAACCGATGACCTTCTGCATGAAAGGCAAATGCCTTACCTCCATGCTATCTCTCCGGCCCCTGGTCCTATATTTCACCTCTTCATGGTCCCCCCTCTGTTTTGATTGAGAATATACTGATGGGAAGGGGTGAAATCTGGGGGGGGGGGGAGAATCTGCCAACATTATGCAAAATGATAGTATTTATGGGGCGAGAGTGATAGATCAGCAGGAAGAATGTTTGCCTTGCACGTGTCCAACCCAACTTTGATCTCTGGCATCCCATATGGTCCCCTGAACTCTACCAGGAGTAATTTCTGAATGCAGTGCCAGAAGTAAACCCTGAGCACCAATGGGTGTGACTCAAATCCCTCCCCCCCCCCCAAATGATATCACTTGAGGACCTGATATCATTTGGTCTAAAGTAACTGTCTCCAAGTGGAATTTATTTTGCACACTTGTGCCTTGAGAGCCCAGAAGTGAGGCTTGCGTCTGGTGACTGTCCCCTGTTAAACTGAGTGTGAAGTGCGATTCCCATGAAGAAGACATTTGGACTTCTCTGGTGCCCTCTCCAGGGGCTCTGACCCATTCCTGCTTCCACCTGCTCACAACAAATATCACAACCAATACCAAAAGCCATCCAATCAAGAAATCCCCTACTCTCTTCCAAATGAAGACAATCCCCTACCTCCTCCCCAATTAGCAAGGGTCTCTTTACAACCAGCCAGATGCCTGATAAAGTGTCTACCCATTACTCCTCAGCTCAATGTTTTTTCACCCAGAACCAGAGCCATGTGGGGACAACCAACTCTCTCTCTATCCTCTCTCTCTCTCTCTCTCTCTCTCTCTCTCTCTCTCTCTCTCTCTCTCTCTCTCTCTCTCTCTCTCTCTCTCTCTCTCTCTCTCTCTCTCTGTCTCTCTCTCTCTCTGTCTCTCTCTCACTCACTCTTTTTCACTTTCTCACTCTCACTTTCTCTCACACGGATACAGGATTCTGAAACAATGACCTACATACCAGCCTGGCTGACCAAGTGGTCTCTCTGTCTGCAGGCAACTCTGCACCAGGTGGTGCCTGTTTACCCAAGATGTGCCCTGGAGGTTGCCGTGGCAACACGTAGCCTATCAGCGCCAGCCACTCCACGGATCTCCCAGGAGAACTGGCAGAGGTCCTGGGGCTGCTCCACCTACGGAGAGGCTGGAGGGGATGCAGAAGGATGGAGGCGGCGCTGAGACGCCAACAGGTGGTGGTTCAGACACCAGCTGCAGCGTATTTTTCCCAGACTGGCACCATGTCTACATCCCATGTCTACTGCAGCGCCCCAAACCATAATCACCTTTTGAAAAAGATTCCCCGATTAAATTCGCATTTGGGATGTCACACATGTCCGAATTACTGTCTTGCTATTAATCATTCAACAATATTAAGATCGCTACGAAACAGTTCTGTGGTTCTTCGACATTAAGCCCAAGTACAACCAAAAGCATTTTTTTCAAATTTTTACTTACTGAGGCCCGAGCGGTGGTGCAAGCAAGCGGTAGGGCATTTGCCTTCCATGCGCTGACCTAGGATGGACCACAGTTCGATCCCCAGACGTCCCATATGGTCCCTCAAGCCAGAGTGTTTGCTGAGTGCATAGCCAAGAGGAACCCCTGAGTGTCACCGGGTATGGCCCAAAAACCAAAAAAAAATTTTTTTATTTTACTTATAGGGGTCAGAGCGATAATATAACGGGACGGCACTTGTCTTGCACGTAGTTGACTTGATTCAATCTCTAGGGGTCCCACAGGATCCGCCAGGTGCTCCCAGGAATGATTTTTGAGTACAGAACCAGAAGTAACTCCTGAGTACTGTTGGGTGTGGACCCTCCAAAAAATATTTATTTAAACTTACAAAAAATTGTTTTCATTTTTGGCCCACACCAGGAGGTGTTCATGGTTACTCTCAGTTCTGCACTTAGAAATCACTCCTGGTAGGCTCAGAGGATGCTGTGGAACCAACCAGGGTCCATCCTGGGTCAACAGTGTGCAAGGCAAACACCCTACCACTTTGCTATCACTCCATCTCCTAAACTTACATCTTCTTTTAGGAAACCATTTTTGCCCTTGTGATGCTATTTCTCCTTGAACTTGCTGTTTTCTTGTGACTTTGAAGAGGATAATAGACTCCTTTCTGTTGGGTGAAAGGTGAAAAGGGAGTTAGAATGAACAGGGTTTGTTTATTTTGTTTGTTTGCTTTTGCCCTGGGCCACACCCCATAGGCTAGCAGGGATCCAATCTGGGTCAGTCACTTGCAAGTGACTGCTGTACTATCTATCACTCTGGCCCCAGAATTGACAGGTTCAGGTTAGATTCAGGCTTAAATTCTGCATGGTGTTGTCAAGACAATGACCTACTTCCAGAGAGAGGACATAAGTGTCCACATTTTAGAGCCAGGTCCACGGTGCAACTGGGAAACCAGATTCCCAAGTCTATAGCTGAGCTGGTCCACAGCCTCGTCTGTCGAGGAGAAGAAATAAGAACCACCCCAGCAGACATGATTTCTGTCTGATTTTCTAACTTGGTGACAAGAGGCATCCAGGAGATGTGAGTCCTTGGGTCCAGAGCGATAGTGTAGTAGGGAGGATGTTTTCCTTGCAAGAGGCTGACCTGGGTTCAATCCCCAGCATCCCATATGGTCCCCAAGCCTGGCAAAATTGACCCCTAACAGATGGGCCTTCTGAGACGCCTGGTTGTTTCCCAAATTCCGGAGTTGACGTTAGAGCTTTGCACTCAGGTACATCTCGAAAGATTTGAATGCAGTGAGTCTATTACTGTGGTACCACACAGATTCATTTCACTGCTCAAAAATTCTCTGATGTGGGCCCGGAGAGATAGCACAGCGGTGTTTGCCTTGCAAGCAGCCGATCCAGGACCAAAGGTGGTTGGTTCGAATCCCAGTGTCCCATATGGTCCCCCGTGCCTGCCAGGAGCTATTTCTTAGTAGACAGCCAGGAGTAACCCCTGAGCACCGCCGGGTGTGGCCCAAAAACCAAAACCAAAACAAAACAAAAATTCTCTGATGAAAGATGTGTTCTTGACCTCTGAAAATCAATTACAAATATAAGGGTGAAGAATGAATGGCAAACTAGATGGTTTTAGGATAAACCAACAAAAGTGTCAGCTTTATTTGCGACCAAGAGGGGTTCAGGTATACATTTGGCTCAATATAATGTTGAAGTGACAAGAAAATTAGCATGTGGTCTCTAAAGACACTGTCACAGATTTTTTTAAACTTGATGTGCCCTGAGGTGAAATATAGCATCTTCTGTCTTAATGCATATGGAATAGTTGTACCGTCAAGGCTGCAAGTCCCCATCATTAGAAACATAGCTTGGAGGTACTGTTGGTTTTGAAGTTATTGTTACTTTGTTCTCCAATCCACTATTCTATACCCTGTTGTAATTCTGAGACTGGATTGTTGGAAATCCTATTTCTTCCATTTTTCTACTCTTTAAAAGAAGTCTTTAACTCAAAATGAAGGTTTTGTTAGACTGATACTTTGTACACTTAAAAATTAAATTAAAAATTTTTAATTGGGGGCCAGGTGGTGGCGCTAGAGGTAAGGTGCCTGCCTTACCTGTGCTAGCCTTGGACGGACCGCGGTTCAATCCCCCGGCATCCCATATGGTCCCCCAAGCCAGGAGCAACTTCTGAGCGCATAGCCAGGAGTAACCCCTGAGCGTCACCAGGTGTGACCCAAAAAAAAAAAACAAAAAAAATTTTTTAATTGAATTAAAAAAAAAACTTCCGGGGCCGGAGAGATAGCATGGAGATGGGGCATTTGCCTTGCATGCAGAAGGACGGTGGTTCAAATCCCAGCATTCCATGTGGTCCCCCGAGCCTGCCAGGAGCGATTTCTGAGCGTAGAGCGAGGAGTAACCCCTGAGCGCTGCCGGGTACGACCCAAAAACAAAATCAACAGCAAAAAAAATCTTCTATCATCTCTTCCCCCATCTTAGAGTTTGACAGTTTGATTTTGCCAGAAGTTACAATTGGAATCTGATTGTATGTGGCCTTTTTATATTAGCTTCTTTTTTAAATTTTTTATTAATATATTTATTTAAGCACCATGATTTACAAACATGTTTATAGTTGGGTTTCACTTAGAAACATGCACTGGAATTCTCTTCCTTATCTTCTCATGCCTTGATAATATACTTATCTAAATTAGTGAGAAATATACTTCTCTTTATCAATGAGTAATTTTACATTGCCTGGAACTGTCATCATTTGCTCAGAAATTCATCTAATAAAGAATAACTTGGTTGCTTTTGAGTTTTGTCAGTAATAACACAACTTACATAAACAGCTGTGTTCAGGTTTGGGAAATAAATGTATTTTTGGGTGAGGCCCAAGAGATAGCACAGCTGTAAGGCATTTGCCTTGAACATGGCCAACCAAGATGGACCCAGGTTCAATTCCCAGCATCCCATATGGTCACCTGAGCCTGCCAGGAGTGATTTCTGAGCAGAGAGCCAGGAGCAACCCCTGAGTGCCACTGGGTGTGGCCCCAAAACCAAATAAATACATATATATTTAGGAGCCAGAGCAATAGGACAGTGGAGAGGGTGTTTGCCTTGCATGCAGCCAACTCTCATTCAGTCTCCAGCATCCCATTAAGGTATCCTCAAGCCTGCCAGGAGTGATTTCAGTATGCAGAGGCATGAAAAATTCCTGAGTACTTTTTGGTGTGGCCAAAAAGAGAAAACTTTTTTTTTTTTATGGTTTTTGGGCCACACCTGGTGGTGCTCAGGGGTTACTCCTGGCTCTGTGCTCAGAAATCGCTCCTGGCAGGCTCAGGGGACTATTATAGGATGCCGGGATTTGAACCGATGTCAGTCCTGGGTCAACGCTTGCAAGGCAAACAACCTACAGCTGTGCTATCTCTCTGACCCCAAGAAGTTTTATTTTTTTTTTTAAATTAATTTGGGCAAATACAAAGTAGCATGATATCAGGGTAATATGATAAGTTATATTTAGTTTTTTTGTTTTTGTTTTTGGGTCACACCTGGCAGCGCTCAGGTGTTACTCCTGGTTCTATGCTCAGAAATCGCCCCGGCAGGCACAGGGGACCATATGGGATGCCGGGATTTGAACCACCGTCCTTCTGCATAAAAGGCAAACGCTTTACCTCCATGCTATCTCTCCAGCCCCTAGTTTTCTTTTTTTTTTTTTTTTTTTTTTTTTTTTTTTTTTTTTGGTTTTTGGGCCACACCCGGTGACGCTCAGGGGTTACTCCTGGCTATGCGCTCAGAAGTCGCTCCTGGCTTGGGGGACCATATGGGACGCCGGGGGATCGAACCGCGGTCCGTCTCCTAGGCTAGCGCAGGTAAGGCAGGCACCTTACCTCGAGCGCCACCGCCCGGCCCCCCCTAGTTTTCTTTTTTAAAAACTAAGAAAGATAAAATGACAGGCTAAACTACCTTCCAAAGTGGCCAACCCCCATTACACTCCTGCTGATAAGGAATGTTGTTGTTTTTCCATGTCCTTGCCAGGACTTGGTGTTATCCACATTTGGGATTTTAGCCCTTCTAATAGGTATTAACTTGTTTCTTACATTTTACCTTTCATAATGTAGCATCTTTTTACATATTTCTTTGACATCTGCATGTTTTCTTTGATGAGGTATCTGGGTCTTGCCCAATTCTTTTTATTTTTTTTCCAAAATCAAATTATTTGGGAGAGATAGCACAACGGTTGGGCATTTGCCATGCACGAAGCCAACCCAGGACAAACCCGGTTCGATTCCCGGCATCCCATAGGGTCCCCCAAGCCTGCCAGGGGCGATTTCTGAGCAGATAGCCAGGAATAACCCCTAAGTACCACCAGGTGTGACAAAAAGAAAAATCACTTCTGATGGTTCTTGGAGGACCCTATGGGTTGTTGGAGATTGAACCCAGATCAACTACAACTAAGACAAACACCTCACCTCCTGTACAGTCTCTCCCTTCTTTACATATTTTGGGTAACCATCTTGTATCATATAATTCCTGTATAAATATTTTTTCCTGATCTATACTTTGTCTCCTCATTCTCTTTGGCATTGTTGCAGAGCAGAAAATTTTCATTTTAACGAACACCATCTTTTTTTTTTTTTTTTTAATTATGAGAACAAGGATGCAAAGAAAGAGGACAAGGTAAAGTTACAGTGGAAGGACAATCACCCATAACATAATTCTCAGAAGTCCCCTTGCTAATATCTTAACTTTGGAATTTCAGCCAAAGAACATTAAGATAAATAAGACAGAATCCATCTACAATTACTTTGTCCCTCAAGTCCCCAGATTGTAACACATTATAATATTTCTTAACAGCACACAAGGCAATCTATAGCTATAAAACATACGTAACTCCTTAAACATTACAGGCATAGTATTTTTTTTACATTTCATATATATACATGCATATTAGCTTAAGTTAACCTCAAATTTTAAGTGGGTTCTTTTTAAGGATTAGAGTCAAAGGAGCACAGTAAAAATGGTGTTAAAGTGGCAATTGTTGTTTGCATAGGCCCACCAAAATATGAGGGACATGGAAAGAAAAAACCTTGGCCTAAATACAAAGAGACCCGACCCTTGAAGTTTCCTGGCACAAGACCAACTCTAGGCTCCAGGCAAGCTAGATCGTCCAATCCAAGACACTGTCTGTAGTGCCAACACACTTTTATTTTTCACACAGTCTCTGTTGTTGGTATCATGTTTCTGTATTAAAGATCCTGGAATCTTCATATCCTACATTGAAGTCAGGATATGGAGCGTCCTCTCGTTTCACCTCACAATCAAAGGGCAATGCAGGGAGCCCTGTCCTGTAAGCAGGTTGTTGTTGTTGTTAAGTCTTCTCAGTGTTAAGGGAAGTCTCTTTTGAGCAGGTCGATGTCTGAGCAGTGTAGGGTCTTCCGTGGTAGAGGATTGGTTCCAGGTGATGTTATAGACCAGCCTGGATGTTTCCTGGATGGCTTCCCTGGTTCAGGGGTGAATGGAAAATGCCTTTTCTTCAGAGGTCTGTGCCAGGTCATTATGTCAATGTTCAGGGTGTAAGGTCCCTTTGCACTACAAGATTTGTGTGTTCCAATCTCTATTAGATAGGATCTGATTTGTATGTATAGTATTTTCCCATTTTAATGTGCCTATGCAAAAAAGGAGGAATGCCACATGGTGTTATTGGCACATATGGGGGCCATAAGAACAATTCCAACGATTCCCATGATATGGTTCAATCATAAGCATTAAACTGGGGGACTCTTTCACCAAAATTCCTTGTTAAACAGCTCAAAAAGAGAAGATAAAAAGTGGTTAGAATCGTCACTGCATAAGACAACATTTAGTAAGAATTATAGCTGTGATTAGGATTTTATACTACTGAAATTAAAAAGAGTAATGTGGGCCGGGCGGTGGCGCTAAAGGTAAGGTGCCTGCCTTGCCTGCGCTAGCCTTGGACGGACCGCGGTTCGATCCCCCGGTGTCCCATATGGTCCCCCAAGCCAGAAGCGACTTCTGAGCACATAGCCAGGAGTAACCCCTGAGCATCACCGGGTGTGGCCCAAAAACCAAAAAAAAAAAAAAAAAGAGTAATGTAGGTTAATGAAGTTTGGGGGGGGGGGGGTTAGAGAGTTAAGGAGTAAAAAAGAGCTTTGTAGGAGTGTGTGAAAGGGCAGAATAAAAAATGAATATTCTGGATACGCAAAACATAAGAATAAGGAATACTCTCAATACATGAAGTACGTGTGGGGGTGTGAGCCCCCAAGGTGGTTCTGTAGTTTTTGGATGCATAGGGAGGAATTTCTCACCCCCTCCCCCCAGGGTCCGATTAACCAGGCATGGCCCTGAAGACCTGCCTAGTGGGGGGGGGATATTGTTCCCCTGGACTAAGTGGTCAGCCCAGGGGGCCTATGGCTAGCTGTCCTGCCCAGAGCCCCCAACATACCAGTCAAAGATGCCCAGAAATCCTGACATGCGGAGTGTTCTGAGACCAGCCATGCCTCTGTAGTTTTTGGATGCATAGGGAGGAATTTCTCACCCCCTCCCCCCAGGGCCCGATTAACCAGGCGTGGCCCTGAAGACCCACCTGGTGTGGGGGGATCTTGTTCCCCTGGACTAAGTGGTCAGCCCAGGGAGCCTATGGCTAGCTGTCCTGCCCAGAGCCCCCAACATACCAGTAAAACACACCCAGAAATCCTGGCATGTGGAGACAAACACCATCTTATTACTTTTTTCTGTGGGTGATGCCTTTGGAATTAAATTTTTAAAATTTTCATCATAGCCAAATACATTTGGATTATCTCCAACCTTATCCATTGTAGTAGAATGTTTTGCACCTCAATTTATGACCTAATTTGAATAATTTGGTGATGATATGAGGTATGTGTCTATATTATCTCGTTGGCATGTGATGTACAGTTTTTCATCAGAGTTTGTTAGGTCTCTCTTTACCCCATTTTGCTCCTTTGTCAACCATCAAGCTGCTCTACTTATCTGGGTCTATTTGTAGGCTCTCTGTTCTGTTCTGTTGCTCTATGACTGTTATTTCATTAATACTTTACAGTCTCAATTACTGCAGATGTGTAATCTGTCTTAAGATGAGGTATTAGTTTGCTCATTTTGTTTTCCTCCTTCAATTTTACCGTGGGTGTTCTTGGTCCTTCTATTCCCCATTTATATTTTAGAAGTGATGTGTCAACATCGACCAAAATCTTGTTAATATTTGTTGTGTTAAATAAATAACGATGGGGCTGGATGGCGATGGATGGAGGCCTTTGTGCTTAGGCCCCAGCCACGTGGATTCATCCCCCATGCAGCCGGCGGGTCCCAGGCCCAGGTGATCGGCGTAAACAGACTCACTCACAGGCAGGCTTCAGGAAGCATTAACTTTATTTAGGCCCTAGCCACCACGTGTGTGTGGCCTATCTCATAACCTTTTAAGCACAAGTTGTTCTTGGCCCTGCATCTAAACTCCTTTCAGCCATCTTCCCTTTGGGCTCCATGCTGGTCCAAGACCAAAACACAGAGGTCCCAAAGCCAGCGAGCTCTGCAGGGCCAAAAGGGCAAAGACCCTTAATCCCCTGGCTTCCGGGTTTATCTACCTATTCCAAGACCCCTCCCAGGAATGGGCCGGGTCTTGCAGGTAAGGACACACCTATTATCTGGTTCCCAAGACCCCTCCCAGAAATGGGTGGGTCTCAGATAGGTACCCTACAAATATTTTTGTTGGAAGGGCACTGGATCTCAAGACTGAGTCAGAAAAAACTGATATCTTGATTGCATCGAGCCTGCCTATCCATGAATATGGAATCTTTCCCAAAATTAGTCCCTGTTTTATATCTTCCAGCAGTGGTGTCATTTTTCTCATATTAATCTGCTACGGATTGTGTTAATTCCTACCTAAATAATTCATTTTGCAGCTGTGAATATAAATACTCTTTTTCTCATTTCATAGATACTTGTCTATTACTAGTTGAAAGGACTTTAGTGTACTAACATCGGCTTCTAAAACACTTACTTCATAACAACTTCATTTCAGGAGAATGTTATTGCTGTTTTTGATGATGAAGTCTTTCATATTTTTTATTTAAACAACTTTATTACATACATGATTGTGTTTGGGTTTCAGTCATGTAAAGAACACCACCCATCACCAGTGCAACATTCCCATCACCAATGTCCCAAATCTCCCTCCTCCCCACCCAACCCCCGCCTGTACTCTAGACAGGCTTTCTATTTCCCTCGTACATTCTCATTATTAGGTTATTCAAAACGTAGTTATTTCTCTAACTAAACTCATCCCTGTTCGTGGTGAGCTTCATGAGGTGAACTGTAACTTCCAGCTCTTTTCTCTTTTGTGTCTGAAAGTTATTATTGCAAGAATGTCTTTCATTTTTCTTAAAACCCATAGATGAGTGAGATCATTCTGCATCTTTCTCTCTCTCTGACTTATTTCCACTCAGCATAATAGATTCCGTGTACATCCATGTATAGGAAAATTTCATGACTTCATCTCTCCTGACAGCTGCATAATATTCCATTGTGTATATGTACCACAGCTTCTTTAGCCATTCATCTGTTGAAGGGTATCTTGGCTGTTTCCAGAGTCTTTCTATGGTAAATAGTGCTGCAATGAATATAGGTGTAAGTAAGGGATTTCTGTATTGTATTTTTGTGTTCCTAGGGTATATTCCTAGGAGTGGTATAGCTGGGTCGTATGGGAGCTCGATTTCCAGTTTTTGGAGGAATCTCCATATTGCTTTCCATAAAGGTTGAACTAGACGGCATTCCCACCAGCCGTGGATAAGAGTTCCTTTCTCTCCACATCCCCGCCAACACTGCTTGTTCTCATTCTTTGCGAAGTGTGCCAATCTCTGGGGTGTGAGGTGGTACCTCATAGTTGTTTTAATTTGCATCTCCCTGATGATTAGTGATGTGGAGCATTTTTTCATGTCTTTTGGCCATTTGTATTTCTTCTTTGTCAAAGTGTCTGTCCATTTCTTCTCCCCATTTTTTGATGGGATTAGATGTTTTTTTCTTGTAAAGTTCTGTCAGTGCCTTGTATATTTTGGAGGTTAGCCCCTTATTTGATGTTATTGGGTGAATAGTTTCTCCCATTCAGTGGGGGGCTCTTGTATCCTGGGTGCTATTTCTTTTGAGGTGCAGAAGCTTCTCAGTTTAATATATTCCCATCTGTTAATCTCTGCTTTCACTTGCTTGGAGAGTGCAGTTTCCTTTTTGAAGATGCCTTTAGTCTCAATGTCCTGGAGTGTATGTTGATCTATATATCTTATGGTTTCAGGTCTGATATCGAGGTCTTTCATCCATTTGGATTTAACCTTCATACATGATGTTAGCTGGAATCTAAATTCAATTTTTTGCAAGTGGCTAGCCAGTTATGCCAACACCACTTGTTGAAGAGGCTTTCTTTGCTCTATTTAGGATTTCTTGCTTCTTTATCAAAAATTAGGTGACAAGAATGTCATCTGAGAACAAAAATAGCTTTGTTTCTTCCAATATATATACTTTCTTTTCTTTCTTTTTTCTCTTTTCTGTCTTCCTTTCTCTTTTTCTCTTTCTCTTTCTTTCTTTCCTTCTCTTTCTTTTCTGTTCTTTCTTCCTTTTTTCTCTCTTTTGGCTTATTGCATTAACAAGGACTTTCTCTACAATGTTAAATCTGCAGTGAGAGGGGGAAAATTAACTTTTCATTTTCATTCATACGATGTCATCATAGGATTTTTTAAGATGGTCTTTATTGAGTTGAGAGAATTTTATTTCTAGGTTGCTAAGTATTTATGTCATGGATAAGAATTGGATTTTTTCCAATACTTTTTTAGCCACTGTTGATCTGATTCTATAACTTTAATGCAGTGAATCATAATGATTTTCAAAAGTTGAGTCAGCGCTGATCATAGTATATAATTATGTTATATATTATTAAATGTTATTTCCTATTTTGTTGGGAATGTTAGCGTCTATGTCACGAGGTATGTCATGAGACACATACTTTTTGTTTCTTGTAATACCTCAAGATTTGGTGTTAAGCAATGCTGATTTTATAGAAGTATTTCCTCACCTTCTATCTTCTGAAAAAGATTTAGATAACTAGTACAATTTCTTCCTTAAATATTTGCTACAATTCACTACTAAACCCATATAGACTTGGTGCTTTCTGTTCAAAATGTTTATATTTATTTATTCAAATTCTCTAATAGATGGAATTCAGAGTTTTTATGTCCTTTCCTTCAGTTTTACTTTAGAATTGACCATTTAAAATGGCACATATTTAAGGCATACACCTTGATGATCTGATAGGTGTATTTGCTGTAAAGTGATCAACTCAAACAAGTTAATTCACATATTCATTATCAGGTCAGAGTGATAGTACAGTGAATAGGGCACTTGCCTTGCATGCAGCTGAGCCTGGGTTTGATTTCTGACATCCAATATGATCCTGTGCATCCTGCCAGGAGTGATTCCTGAGCTCAGGGCCAAGTGTGACCCATGAGCAACACCAGGTGGGCACCACCCCCAAAAAAATAAAAACCACAAACAAATCCCAAACCCATCTTCTTTTGTTGTTGTTGTTGGTTTTTGGGTCACACCCGGCAGCACTCAGGGGTTACTCCTGGCTCTACACTCAGAAATCGCTCCTAACAGGCTCGGGGGACCATATGGAATGCCAGGATTCGAACTACTGTTTTTCTGCATGCAAGGCAAATGCCCTATCTCCATGCCATCTCTTCGCCCCCCCCCAAATCCATCTTCATCAGCAATTTAATCCCTGGCACTATATATTGTCCCCAGAGTATCATCAGGAATGATTCCTGATCATGGAAAGAGGAGTAAGTCCTAACAACAGGTGCGGCTCAAAAGCAAACAAAACAAAAATTATCCTATCAGCAAATTTTGGGTGTACAGTATTATTAATTATAATGCAAGTGTTGCATATTTCCTTTTCTGTGAGATTTGGGATGTCTGTCTTTCAAATGAATTGTTCTATTTCATGTAGTTTGTCATATTTGTTAGGATTAAATTATTTATAATATTCCTTCATTTATTATTTATTTATTTTTTATTGATATCTATCAGATCTGTAGTGCTGACTCTTCCTTTCTTGTGATGTTAATTATGTGTATCTCTCTCTTCTTTTCATAATCTTCCTAATTAGATACTTATCAATTTGATGGATTTTTTTGTCTGTGTTTTTTTGTTTGTGGGCCACACTCAGCAGCACTCAGGGGTTACTCCTGGCTATGAGCTCAGAAATCACTCCTGGCTTGGGGGACCATATGGGACACCGGGGATCGAACTGAGGTCCATCCTGGATCAGCCACATGCAAGGCAAATGCCTTACCACTGTGCTATTGTTCCAGCCCCTGATGGATCTTTTTAAATATCAGTTTTCATTTCACTTATTAACTTGAATTCTAATTTTAATTTTTTTTTTTGTGTGTGGTTTTTGGGTCACACCCGGCAGTGCTCAGGGGTTATTCCTGGCTCCAGGCTCAGAAATTGCTCCTGGCAGGCATGGGGGACCATATGGGATGCCGGGATTCGAACCGATGACCTCCTGCATGAAAGGCAAACGCTTTACCCCCATGCTATCTCTCCGGCCCCTCTAATTTTAATTTCTATGAGCGGTACTCCAATTTTTATTTTTATTGTTCTACTTTGAATTCAATTTGCTCCTTGTTTTCTAGTTTCCAGTGGATGAGGCTGATTATTGATATGAGATCTTCTTTTTTAGTATGTTTCAGTGCTACAAATTTCCCTCTGAATGCTGCTTTCACTGAACCTCACACATTTTGACAGGTTGCATTATATATTGTGTAGAATTTTCCTGAGATTTCTTCTCTAAAATATGTGTTACTTGGAACTATGCAGTTGAATTTCCAAAATGTATGACAGGGTTTCCATCTTTCTGTTACTGATTTCCAGTTGACTTCCATTGTGGTCTGACAGCAGGCATTGTGTAATTTTTATTCTTAGAATTTGTTAAAGAATGTTTTATATGGCTTATAATGTGGTCTTTCTTGTGAATATCACATGGAAGTTTGAAGAAAAAAAAAAAACACATATCTAACTGCTGTTCATGTCCTTGTCTTTTTCAAAAAGTACTTGAATCCTATGGTCTCGGCTTCAGTGATTCTAATATCAGTCAAGTCTACAACAACATCAGTTCCACAATTAACTAGCCCAAATCATTTAACTTTTGCGTCTAAGTACTTTTAGTAATTTCACTGATATCTTCGCTGATAGTAGTGAAATTGTGATATATTTCTAGCAGCTAAATCTTTCTCTCTTCTCTTCTACCAAAACCAAACCCTGTTGAGTTGTTGAGTTGAGTAGTTACTAAGGTTTTTCTATGGAAAATGAGTGTTAATTGACAAGTGGTATATTCTCTTCTACAACATAAAAAGCTTCATGGAAGGTTAGAAATGTAGTAGATGGTAAGTACCGTATTTTCCGGCGTATAAGACAACCCCCTAATTTTACAGTTAAAACATAGGTTTAGGCCTATGTTTGCTGTATAAGACAGAATGTTCCTGTGCTGCAACTGTATCTTCCACAGTGAGCCAATCACAACAAGCAAAGGTTCAACGGTTATACTGTAATAGACTTTATCTCTGACTCTGACCAATCTGAGCAGGCTTTTTACAGTGTAGATTCGGATCCAGAACATTGTCTCTTTTGCATGCATCAAAAGCCTGCTTGGATTGGCTGAGTTAGAGAGGCAGTCCGAGCAGCCTGGCAGTGATTGGTGCAGGATTGAGTTGGAAAATTCGTTTTGTGGCAATATTCAGACAATTTTCGTTTAGCGGCATATTGAAATATTTTTTGGGATATACTCGGCGTATAATACGACCCCCGATTTTCGGTTGACTTTTTTTTGTTTCAAAAGTCATCTTATATGCCGGAAAATACGGTATTTGCCTGCATCTTGCTGACTCTTCCACAAACAGTTTCAGCAGGCTACTAGCAAGTTGGTTTTAACAGGGGTACAGAATTACTGTCCTTGAAGAATTCATCTAGGATCCTAAATATATATTATATTTATATATGTAAATACAAGGCTAAGCCGAACATTAAGTAAAATTCTTAAATCACAATACTTCAGTTCAGCTATTTTATCTTAACTCTATCACTCTTTTTTCCACTATTAACCAATTGACAACCAGTTTTCCTTCTAATAAAATAACACAATACTAAGCCACAAAATACGTACAATGATCAATTATTTTCAACTTTTGTCCTGTGAGTCATTTCCTCATAAAGAAATTTATCTGGGAACCTAACTTAGTCCCAAAGTCCAAAACACTATCTAAGTTTTCAGAAGCTTTACAACACTGGTACTATATAACATCGAAGGCATATCTGCGTTCAGTTTCTGAGTAACAGGTTTATTGACATTCATATTTCTGTTGACCAGGACCTTCTCATTCTCTCCATCACACAGAGCTGCCAGGAAGCATTTAAATAAAAACTAAAGCTCAGTCACTCTGAGAACTGGAATAACAAGCTGTAATCTCATTGGGAGACATGTGGATGCTCCATTGCCAGTATCCATTCCTAAAGAACACAATTCTTTTGAAAAATACAAAATAAAATAAACATAGGAGGCACAGATGTACTTGCCTTTCCGCTGTGTTCCTAGACACTATTTTAAGCACTTGAGCTCTTTTATAAAAAGACTCACATCCAACAATGGAAGGAATAGTCTTTTGTTCAAGGTGTGTGAGACAGTCGGCATTCACCTATATTTTTAGTCTCAGGGATCTAAGCAAGTCCCTCAAACCAGACGAGGATAAAAAGCACTAAAAATAATCCAAACAGTGGCAGTTGCCCCAATGTGTTCTTATTCTGAATAGACAGTTGCTTGACTGAAAGCTACCCATGAACTCTACTATACCATTGCCAGTGTCTTAGGCAAGTTATTTAGAAGATTAAGAGAAAGTGACATTCCCTCTGCTCTCGAGATCAAGAGCTCATGACAACACTGTGCTCACTGAAAGGCCCCCCACACACTCACATCTATGAGCAAACAGACTCGCATATGACAATGGAGAATCTTAAACAGAAATTCGCCTCCTCTAGTTCTGGGAGTAAGACAAACTCATAGAAATGGAGAGGGTGTGACCTTGGAAATATAAAGATAGAAAGTCAATCTTTGGGCGAGCATTATGCACAAAATGATTTCAGGACCAGAGCAATAGTGCAGCAAGTACAAGCAAGTACTTGTTTGGTACATGACCAACCCAAATTTGATCCCTGGCATCCCACTAGGTCCTCTGAGCCCATCAGGAGTGATCCCGAAGTGCAGAGCTACGAGGAAGCCCTGAGCACTGCCAGGTGTGGCCCCAAAACAATAAATAAAAATATTCCGCAGTAAAGGGAGGGCTTTCCTTGAAGACAGGAAGCAATGATCCAGTGTGATTGTGTCTCATTTTGACCTGAGGAATCAGCCTACATCAGACCCAAAGACAGACACATGAGAAATAAGGTCAGGGGGTTCCCAAGAGAAGATGCATAGAGGGTTTACCACAGTTTGATCAAATGAGCACTTTTGAAAACTGATGCCAACATGACAGAGTCTGAGATTCTCATCTAAAGATTTATAAACTTGGGCCCGGAGAGATAGCACAACGGCATTTGCCTTGCAAGCAGCCGATCCAGGACCTAAGGTGGTTGGTTCGAATCCCGGTGTCCCATATGGTCCCCCGTGCCTGCCAGGAGCTATTTCTGAGCAGACAGCCAGGAGTAACCCCTGAGCACCGCCGAGTGTGACCCAAAAACAAACAAAAAAAATTATAA